>NC_074668.1:19004228-19304228 GCF_029448725.1 Salvelinus fontinalis | reverse complement strand
AAATGTCGTTGTGTTACAAAGTGGGATTTAAATGGATTTAATTTATTTTGAATTGTCAACGATCTACACAAAATACTCTAATGTCAAAGTAAAAAAACAAACATATTATATGTATATACAGTACCAGTCAAAGTTTGGACACACCTACTCATTCAAGGGTTATTCTTTATTTTTTATTATTTTCTACATTGAAATAACACATATGGAGTCATGTAGTAACCAAAAAAGTGTTAAAAAAATCTAAATATATTTGAGATTCTTCAAAGTAGCCACCCTTTGCCTTGTTGACAGCTTTGCACACTCTTGGCATTCTCCCAACCAGCTTCATGAGGTAGTCACCTGGAATTCATTTCAATTAACAAGTGTGCCTTCTTAAAAGTTAATTTGTGGAATTTCTTTCCTTAATGTGTTTGAGCCAATCAGTTGTGTTGTGACAAGGTAGAGGTGTTATACAGAAGATAGCCCTATTTGGTAAAATACCAAGTCCATATTATGACAAGAACAGCTCAAATAAGCAAAAAGAAACGACAGCCCATCATTACTTTAAGACATGAAGGTCAGTCAATCCAGAAAATGTCAAGAACTTTAAAAGTGTCTTCAAGTGCAGTCGCCAAAACCATCAAGTGCTATAATGAAACTGATTCTCATGAGGACCGCCACAAGAAAGGAAGACACAGAGCTACCTCTGCTGCAGAGGATAAGTTCAGTAGAGTTACTAGCCTCAGAAATTGCAGCCCAAATAAATGCTTCACAGAATTCAAGTAACAGGGGCAGATAGCCTAGTGGTTAGAGCATTGGGCCAGTAACCGAAAGGTTGCTAAATCAAATCCCTCAGCTGACCCTGAACAATGCAGTTAATCCACTGTTCCTTGGCCGTCATTGTAAATAAGAATTTGTTCTTAACCTGTTGGGGATGGGGGCGCTGTTTAGACTATTTATGCTAATTTGGTAATTTTTGAAACGGCTTCCCACAAAATCCTTGATCGTACAATATGCATATTATTATTATTATTGGATAGAAAACAGTCTATAGTTTCTATAGGAGTTGAAATTTTGTCTCTAAGTGGAACAGAGCCCATTCTACAGCAATTTCCCTGACATGGATTCAGATTTCAGAAATGTTGGCCACTGTTCTGAAGTCAGTTAAAAGGGCACTGATTTTGCTATGACTATACGGACACTTCTTACGTCTTCCCCTGGATGCCTTTACGTGATGACGATTCCAATGGGGTCGATTGCGCGTTCACAGGCCCTACAAATGAAAAAACCCTGAGGCTAGTCATTCTTTTGGAGCTGCGTCATGCGCCTAGAGGACACCGGCGCGCACCTGTTCCAAGCGTTAGTTTAGCCTGTTATATTTCTCCGGTCATCTTTTCACTCGTTATAGGAGTTAAAAACATCATAAGGTAGTTAATTTAAAGCGTTTTATAGCAATTTATATCCGTTTAGTGCGATTTTGGGACATTTCTTTTTGAAACGATGTGAATAGTTGGGCACGCTTTTCAGTTCATCCCGAACGCAGTTGGCATTTCGACATGGCAAGAGGACAGCTTTCCACCAAAAGACCATTTCTCCCAAGAAAGGATCCTTTGCCCAAGATACTGATGGAAGAACAGCTCAAGGTAGGACATTTTTATTATGATAAATCGTGTTTCTGTCGAAACATTTTAGTGGCTTAGGACGCCATGTTTTTTTGACGTAGCTTCACTTGGCGCAAACTGTATTGAAAAGTAAGGATAAATTAAAAAATGTAATTCCGAAATTGTATTAAGAATTAAATTGTCTATCAATCCCTGTCCACCCTATATTTTTTAGTCACGTTTATGAGTATTTATGTATAAGAGTAGATCACTGTCTAAGTGGCGCAAGGACATATTATGACCAGCTGAGTTACATTTCACATTGTCTAACCATGATTTTGGTGGCTAAATATAAACGTTTTCGATCAAACTCTATATGCATTGTGTAATATGATGTTACAGGAGTGTCATCTGAAGAATTCTGAGAAGGTAAGTGAAAAAATTAATATCTTTTGGCGATGTT
The DNA here is from genome assembly GCF_029448725.1 of Salvelinus fontinalis. Taxonomy (NCBI): domain Eukaryota; kingdom Metazoa; phylum Chordata; class Actinopteri; order Salmoniformes; family Salmonidae; genus Salvelinus; species Salvelinus fontinalis. Next base: position 19,302,185 of record NC_074668.1, on the reverse strand, counting down.
GACTTTTATCGCTCACTTTGGCTAGAATCAATGCTGGGCTGCTATGTGGTATGTGCTATGCTAATATAACGATTTATTGTGTTTTCGCTGTAAGACACTTAGAAAATCTGAAATATTGTCTGTATTCACAGGATCTGTGTCTTTCGATTCGTGTATGCTGTGTATTTTTACGAAATGTTTGATGATTAGTAAGTAGGTAAACACGTTGCTCTAAGTAGTTTTTCTATTCCATTTGTGACGGTGGGTGCAATTGTAACCTATGCCATCTACCTGAAATATGCACTTTTTTCTAACAAAACCTATCCCATACCATAAATATGTTATCAGACTGTCATCTAATGAGTTTTTTTGTTGGTTAGGGGCTATAAATATCTTAGTTTAGCCGAATTGGTGATGGCTACTGGTGTTGGTGGACAAATAAAAGATGGTGGATTATGCTAATGTATTTTTAGGTAATAGATGTACATCTTTACATATTGTGTCTTCCCTGTAAAACATTTTAAAAATCGGACATGTTGACTGGATTCACAAGATCTGTGTCTTTCATTAGCTGTATTGGACTTTAATGTGTGAAAGTTAAATATTTTAAAAAATATATATTTTTTGAATTTCGCGGCACTGGTTTTTCAGTGGGGGGGGGGGGGGTGTGCCGCTAGCGCCACGCTGATCCTAGACAGGTTAACGGACTTGCCTAGTTAAATTTGGGTTAAAATAAAAAACAGAGACATCTCAACATCAACTGTTCAGAGGAGACTGCATGAATCAGGCTTTCATGGTTGAATTGCTGAAAATAAGCCACTACTAAAGGACACCAATAAGAAGCAGAGACTTGCTTGGGCCAAGAAACATGGTCATTAGACTGGTGGAAATCTGTCCTTTGGTGATTCCAAATTTGAGATGTTTGGTTTTGGCTTTGTGAGACGCAGAGTAGGTGAACGGATGATTTCTGCATGTGTGGTTCCAATCATGAAGCATGGAGGAGGAAGTGTGATGGTGTGGGGGTGCATTGCTGGTGACACTGTCTGTCATTTATTTAGAATTCAAGGCACACTTAACCAGCATGGCTACCACAGCATTCTGAAATGACATGCCATCCCATATGGTTTGCGCTTAGTGGGACTATCATTTGTTTTTCAACAGGAAAATGACCCAAAACACACCTCCAGGCTGTGTAAGGGCTATTTGACCAAGAAGGAGAGTGATGGTGACCTGGTCTCCACAATCAACCGACCTCAACCCAATTGAGATGGTTTGGGATGAGTTGGACCACAGAGTGAAGAAAAAGTAGCCAACAAGTGCTCAACCTATGTTGGAAAAGCATTTCTCATGAAGCAGATTGAGAGAATGCCAAGAGTGTGCAAAGCTGTCATCAAGGCAAAGGGTGGCTACTTTGAAGAATCTAAAATCTAAAATATATTTAGATTTATTTAACACTTTTTTGGTTACTACATGATTCCATATGTGTTATTTCATAGTTGTGATGTCTTCACTATTATTCTACAATGTAGAAAATAATACAAATAAATAAAAACCCTTGAATTAGTAGGTGTGTCCAAACTTTTGACTTGTACTATATATATATAAATGGAAAATAAATCATTAATATATCTTGATAAGATAAGTATTCAACCCCCTGAATCAATACATGTTAGAATCATCTTTGGTGTCTTTCTGGGTAAGTCTCTAAGAGCTTTCCACACCTGGGTTGTGCAAAATTTGCCCATTGTTCTTAAAAAGTCATTGTTGATCATTGCTAGACAGACATTTTCAAGTCTTGCTATAGATTTTCAAGGCGATTTAAGTCAAAACTGTAACTTTTCCAGCAACATTCAACGTCATCTTGGTAAGCAACTCCAGTAAGAGATTTGGCATTGTGTTTTAGGTTACTGTCCTGCTGAAAGGTGCATTTTTCTCTCAGTGTCTGTTGGATAGCAGACTGAACTAAGTTTTCTTTAGGATTTTGCCTGTAGTTCAATCAATCAATCAATCAATTTTATTTTATATAGCCCTTCGTACATCAGATAATATCTCGAAGTGCTGTACAGAAACCCAGCCTAAAACCCCAAACAGCTAGAATGCAGGTGTAGAAGCACGGTGGCTAGGAAAAACTCCCTAGAAAGGCCAAAACCTAGGAAGAAACCTAGAGAGGAACCAGGCTATGAGGGGTGGCCAGTCCTCTTCTGGCTGTGCCGGGTGGAGATTATAACAGAACTATGCCAAGATGTTCAAAAATGTTCATAAGTGACAAGCATGGTCAAATAATAATCATGAATAATTTTCAGTTGGCTTTTCATAGCTGATCATTAAGAGTTGAAAAACAACAGGTCTGGGACAGGTGGCGGTTCCATAACCGCAGGCAGAACAGCTGAAACTGGAATAGCAGCAAGGCCAGGCGGACTGGGGACAGCAAGGAGTCACCACGGGCGGCAGTCCCGACGCATGGTCCTAGGGCCCAGGTCCTCCGAGAGAAAGAAAGAGAGAAGGAGAAAATTAGAGAGAGCCAAGATTTTCAAAATGTTCATAAATGACAAGCATGGTCAAATAATAATCAGGAATAAATCTCAGTTGGCTTTTCATAGCCGATCATTAAGAGTTGAAAACAGCAGGTCTGGGACAGGTAGGGGTTCCATAACCGCAGGCAGAAGAGTTGAAACTGGAATAGCAGCAAGGCCAGGCGGACTGGGGGCAGCAAGGAGTCACCACGGCCGGTAGTCCCGACGTATGGTCCTAGGGCTCAGGTCCTCCGAGAGAAAGAGAGAAGGAGAAAATTAGAGAGAGCCAAGATTTTCAAAATGTTCATAAATGACAAGCATGGTCAAATAATAATCAGGAATAAATCTCAGTTGGCTTTTCATAGCCGATCATTAAGAGTTGAAAACAGCAGGTCTGGGACAGGTAGGGGTTCCATAACCGCAGGCAGAAGAGTTGAAACTGGAATAGCAGCAAGGCCAGGCGGACTGGGGGCAGCAAGGAGTCACCACGGCCGGTAGTCCCTACGTATGGTCCTAGGGCTCAGGTCCTCCGAGAGAAAGAGAGAAGGAGAAAATTAGAGAGAGCCAAGATTTTCAAAATGTTCATAAATGACAAGCATGGTCAAATAATAATCAGGAATAAATCTCAGTTGGCTTTTCATAGCCGATCATTAAGAGTTGAAAACAGCAGGTCTGGGACAGGTAGGGGTTTCGTAACCGCAGGCAGAAACAGTTGAAACTGGAATAGCAGCAAGGCCGGGCGGACTGGGGACAGCAAGGTGTCAGCATGCCCGGTAGTCCTGACGTATGGTCCTAGGGCTCAGGTTCTCAGAGAGAAAGAGAGAACGAGAGAATTAGAGAGAGCATACTTAAATTCACACAGGACACTGGATAAGACAGGAGAAGTACTCCAGGTATAACCAACTGACCCCAGCCCCCCGACACATAAACTACTGCAGCATAAATACTGGAGGCTGAGACAGGAGCGGTCAGGAGACACTGTGGCCCCATCCGAAGAAACCCCCGGACAGGGCCAAACAGGAAGGATATAACCCCACCCACTCTGCCAAAGCACAGCCCCCACACCACTAGAGGGAAATCCTCAACCACCAACTTACAATCCTGAGACAAGGCCGAGTATAGCCCACAAAGGTCTCCACCACAGCACAACCAAGGGGGGGCGCCAACCCAGACAGGAAGTTCACGTCAGTAACTCAACCCACTCAAGTGACGCACCCCTCCTAGGGACGGCATGAAAGAGCACCAGCAAGCCAGTGACTCAGCCCCAGTAACAGGGTTAGAGGCAGAGAATCCCAGTGGAGAGAGGGGAACCGGCCCTGGAGGGACAGCAAGGGCGGTTCGTTGCTCCAGAGCCTTTCCGTTCACCTTCACACTCCTGGGCCAGACTACACTCAATCATATGACCTACTGAAGAGATAAGTCTTCAGTAAAGACTTAAAGGTTGAGACCGAGTCTGCGTCTCTCACATGGGTAGGCAGACTGTTCCATAAAAATGGAGATCTATAGGAGAAAGCCCTGCCTCCAGCTGTTTGCTTAGAAATTTTAGGGACAATTAGGAGGCCTGCGTCTTGTGACCGTAGCGTACGTGTAGGTATGTACGGCAGGACCAACTCGGAAAGATAGGTAGGAGCAAGCCCATGTAACGCTTTATAGGTTAACAGTAAAACCTTGAAATCAGCCCTTGCCTTAACGGGAAGCCAGTGTAGGGAAGCTAGCACTGGAGTAATATGATCAAATTTCTTGGTTCTAGTCAGGATTCTAGCAGCCGTATTTAGCACTAACTGAAGTTTATTTAGTGCTTTATCCGGGTAGCCGGAAAGTAGAGCATTGCAGTAGTCTAACCTAGAAGTAACAAATGCATGGATTAATTTTTCTGCATCATTTTTGGACAGAAAATTTCTGATTTTTGCAATGTTACGTAGATGGAAAAAAGCTGTCCTTGAAACAGTCTTGATATGTTCGTCAAAAGAGAGATCAGGGTCAAGAGTAACGCCGAGGTCCTTCACAGTTTTATTTGAGACGACTTTACAACCATCAAGATTAATTGTCAGATTTAACAGAAGATCTCTTTGTTTCTTGGGACCTAGAACAAGCATCTCTGTTTTGTCCGAGTTTAAAAGTAGAAAGTTTTCAGCCATCCACTTCCTTATGTCTGAAACACAGGCTTCTAGCGAGGGCAATTTTGGGGCTTCACCATGTTTCATTGAAATGTACAGCTGTGTGTCATCCGCATAGCAGTGAAAGTTAACATTATGTTTTCGAATAACATCCCCAAGAGGTAAAATATATAGTGAAAACAATAGTGGTCCTAAAACGGAACCTTGAGGAACACCGAAATGTACAGTTGATTTGTCAGAGGACAGACCATTCACAGAGACAAACTGATATCTTTCCGACAGGTAAGATCTAAACCAGGCCAGAACTTGTCCGTGTAGACCAATTTGGGTTTCCAGTCTCTCCAAAAGAATGTGGTGATCGATGGTGTCAAAGGCAGCACTAAGATCTAGTAGCACGAGGACAGATGCAGAGCCTCGGTCTGACGCCATTAACCTGTCTAGGATCAGCGTGGCGCTAGCGGCACTCCCCCCCCCCCCCCACTGAAAAACCAGTGCCGCGAAATTCAAAAAAAATATTTTTTTAAAATATTTAACTTTCACACATTAAAGTCCAATACAGCTAATGAAAGACACAGATCTTATGAATCCAGTCAACATTTCCGATTTTTAAAATGTTTTACAGGGAAGACACAATATGTAAAGATGTACATCTATTACCTAAAAAACACATTAGCATATTCCACCATCTTTTATTTGTCCACCAACACCAGTAGCCATCACCAATTCGGCTAAACTAAGATATTTATAGCCCCTAACCAACAAAAAAACTCATTAGATGACAGTCTGATAACATATTTATGGTATGGGATAGGTTTTGTTAGAAAAAAGTGCATATTTCAGGTATATGGCATAGTTTACAATTGCACCCACCATCACAAATGGACTAGAATAATTACAATGAGCAACGTGTTTACCTAACTACTAATCATCAAACATTTCGTAAAAATACACAGCATACACGAATCGAAAGACACAGATCCTGTGAATACAGACAATATTTCAGATTTTCTAAGTGTCTTACAGCGAAAACACAATAAATCGTTATATTAGCTTAGCACATAGCAATTAGCAGCCCAGCATTGATTCTAGCCAAAGTGAGCGATAAAAGTCAACATCGCCAAAAGATATTAATTTTTTCACTAACCTTCTCAGAATTCTTCCGATGACACTCCTGTAACATCACATTACAACATGCATATACAGTTTGATCGAAAATGTTTATATTTAGCCACCAAAATCATGGTTAGACAATGTGAAATGTAGACAAGCTGGTAAAGAAAACGTCCTTGCGCCACTTAGACAGTGATCTACTCTTATACATAAATACTCATAAACGTGACTAAAAAATATAGGGTGGACAGGGATTGATAGACAATTTAATTCTTAATACAATTGCGTTATTACATTTTTTAATTTATCCTTACTTTTCAATACAGTTTGCGCCAAGCGAAGCTACGTCAAAAAACATGGCATCCTAAGCCACTAAAATGTTTCGACAGAAACACGATTTATCATAATAAAAATGTCCTACCTTGAGCTGTTCTTCCATCAGTATCTTGGGCAAAGGATCCTTTCTTGGGAGAAATCGTCTTTTGGTGGAAAGCTGTCCTCTTGCCATGTGGAAATGTCAACTACGTTCGGGATGAACTGAAAAGCGTGACCAACTTTTCACATCGTTGCAAAAATAAATGTCCCAAAATCGCACTAAACGGATATAAATTGCTATAAAACGCTTTAAATTAACTACTTTGTGATGTTTGTAACTCCTATAACGAGTGAAAAGATGACCGGAGAAATATAACAGGCTAAACTAACGCTTGGAACAGGAGAGGGTCGGTGTCTTCCACGCGCGTTACGCAGCAAGAAAAGACTTGCTAGCTAAAGGTTTTTTTCATTTGTAGGGCCTGTGAACGAGCAATCGAGCCCGTTGGAATCGTCATCACGTAAAGGCATCCAGGGGAAGACGTAAGAAGTGTCCGTATAGTCATAGCAACGACAGTGCCCGTTTAAATGACTTCAGAAAAGTGGCCAACGTTTCTCAAATCTGACTCCATGTCAGGGAAATTGCTGTAGAATGGGCTCTGTTCCACTTAGAGACAAAATTTCAACTCCTATAGAAACTATAGACTGTTTTCTATCCAATAATAATAATAATATGCATATTGTACGATCAAGGATTTTGTGGGAAGCCGTTTAAAAAATTAGCCACATTAGCATAAATAGTCTAAACAGCGCCCCCATCCCCAACAGGTTAAAAGGTCATTTACCACCTTCACAAGTGCAGTCTCAGTGCTATGATGGGGTCTAAAACCAGACTGAAGCATTTCGTATACATTGTTTGTCTTCAGAAAGGCAGTGAGTTGCTGCGCAACAGCTTTTTCTAAAATTTTTGAGAGGAATGGAAGATTCGATATAGGCCGATAGTTTTTTATATTTTCCGGGTCAAGGTTTGGCTTTTTCAAGAGAGGCTTTATCACTGCCACTTTTAGTGAGTTTGGTACACATCCGGTGGATAGAGAGCTGTTTATTATGTTCAACATAGGAGGGCCAAGCACAGGAAGCAGCTCCTTCAGCAGTTTAGTAGGAATAGGATCCAGTATGCAGCTTGAAGGTTTAGAGGCCATGATTATTTTCATCATTGTGTCAAGAGATATAGTACAAAAAAACTTAAGTGTCTCTCCCGATCCCAGGCCCTCGCAGAGCTGTGCAGATCCAGGACAGCTAAGCCCTGGAGGAATACGCAGATTCAAAGAGGAGTCCGTAATTTGCTTTCTAATGGTCATGATCTTTTCCTCAAAGAAGTTCATGAATTTATTACTGCTGAAGTGAAAGCCATCCTCTCTTGGGGAATGCTGCTTTTTAGTTAGCTTTGCAACAGTATCAAAAAGAAATTTTGGATTGTTCTTATTTTCCTCGATTAAGTTGGAAAAGTAGGATGATCGAGCAGCAGTGAGGGCTCTTCGGTACTGCACGGTACTGTCTTTCCAAGCTAGTCGGAAGACTTCCAGTTTTGTGTGGCGCCATTTCCGTTCCAATTTCCTGGAAGCTTGCTTCAAAGCTCGGGTATTTTCTGTATACCAGGGAGCTAGTTTCTTATGACAAATGTTTTTCGTTTTTAGGGGTGCAACTGCATCTAGGGTATTGTGCAAGGTTAAATTGAGTTCCTCAGTTAAGTGGTTAACTGATTTTTGTCCTCTGACGTCCTTGGGTAGGCAGAAGGAGTCTGGAAGGGCATCAAGGAATTTTTGTGTTGTCTGAGAATTTATAGCACGACTTTTGATGCTCCTTGGTTGGGGTCTGAGCAGATTATTTGTTGCGATTGCAAACGTAATAAAATGGTGGTCCGATAGTCCAGGATTATGTGGAAAAACATTAGTTAGCTCTATTCCCTTCATTTTTATCCTTAAAAACTCCCTAGGCCTTACCGATGACAAACATACACATAACAGTCCCCACCATGCTTGAATAATACGAAGGGTGGTGCTTACTGACGCGTTATGTATGATTTGCCCCAAACATAACACTTTGTATTCAGGACAAAAAGTTAATTTCTTTGCCACATTTTTTGCAGAATTACTTTAGTGCCTTATTGCAAACAGGATGCATGTTTTGGAATATTTTTATTCTGTACATGATTTCTTTATTTCACTCTGTCATTTATGTTAGTATTGTGGAGTAACTCCAATGTTGTTGATCCATCCTCAGTTATCTCCCATCACAGCCACTAAACTGCAACTGTTTTAAAGTCACCATTGGGTTCATGGTGAAATCCCTGAGTGGTTTCCTTCCTCACCGGCATCTGTGTTAAGAAGGGCACCTGTATCTTTGTAGGGACTGGGTGTATTGATACACCATCCAAAGTGTAATTAATAACTACACCATGCTTAGAGGGATATTCAATGTCTGCTTTCTTTTTTCTTTTTTTCTTTTCTTTTTTCCCCCTTTGAGAACCATTGGAAAACCTCTCTGGTCTTTTTGGTTGAATCTATGCTTGAAATTTACTGCTCGGCTGAGGGACTGTACAGATAATTGTATATGTGGGGTACAGAGATGGGGTAAAAATTAAAAAAGCATGTTGAACACTATTATTGCACACAGATTGAGTCCATGCAATAAATTAGGTGACTTATTAAGCACAATTATATTCCTGAACTTATGTAGGCTTGCCATAAGAAAAGGGTTGAATACTTACTGACTCAAGACATTTCAGCTTTTCATTTTTAATTAATTTGTAAACATTCCTAAAAACATAATTCCACTTTGACATTATGAGGTATTTTAAATGCAGGCTGTAACACAACAACATTTTGAAAACGTCAAGGGGTGTGAAAACTTTCTGAAGGCACTGTAGCCTTCTTTTGGCCAGTTAATAACCTAACTACTGATCAAATAACATTATGGACTAAACTTTGAATTCATGTTGCCGTAGGATTATTTTGTTGTGACAATATCAAATTAAGATCCTGCATCTGTGGCTTTGGTTTTTATAAGGGATTAGTTCTGGTGTTTGGTCTGTATAGATCCAATGTTGCACAGGTGTTGGTCAATATGTGCAGTAGACATTGAAGTGTGTGTGTGTGTGTGTGTGTGTGTGTGTGTGTGTGTGTGTGTGTGTGTGTGTGTGTGTGTGTGTGTGTGTGTGTGTGTGTGTGTGTGTGTGTGTGTGTGTGTGTGTGTGTGTGTGTGTGTGTGGATGCAGCAACATGTTTACTGTTAGATAGAGAGATTGGTGCTATTAGAAGAGTGAAAGGTGACAAATAAGGGAATGGGAGAGCTCCAACAAATCCTGCACTTTACTCCATGTTCTGGGAGATGGCTCCATTCAGTTGATTATTCAGCTTATTGGTTGCTCTAACGCTCATAGCCAAGGCACTTTCCTCCCATTAGTGCTAATTCTGCAGGGTCTATCTGTCTCTCCAAGTAATCATAGTAATCAGATGTGTGCTTTATGATTATCAAAGCAGGTTATTTCTGTATTTTTGTGTGTGTGTCTGCTCGTACGTAAGCATGTGTGTGTGCGTGTGTGAATGACGTGCGTGCATGTGTGTGTGTGTGTAGTGTGGCGTGTGAGTCTTGGCGCCATAACCAAGTCATGAGGTAAAGGTCAGAGTGTTATTCTAGACATATAGATATGCGTGGAGCTTGACCTGTGGATTGAGTGGGCTGACCATCTGTCCTCTGTAGCCTCACTTCAACCTATTTATAACACGTTCAAATCAAATCAAATGGTATTAGTCACATGCGCTGAATACAACAGGTATTTCACCTTACCGTGAAATGCTTACTTACAAACCCCTAACCAACAATGCTGTTTAAAAAATACGAATAGGAACAAGTAATGAAAGAGCAGCAGTAAAATAACAATAGCCAGACTATTACAGAGGTACCGGTACAGAGTCAATGTGCGGGGGCACCAGTTGGTCGAGGTAATTGAGGTAATATGTACATGTAGGTAGAGTTATTAAAGTGACTATGCATAGATGATAACAGAGAGTAGCAGCGGTGTAAAAGGGGGGGGCAATGCAAATAGTCTGGGTAGCCATTGCACTGATAGTAGCGTGAATAAGGTCATATGCATCATGAACTCATTTTACGAAGGCCTATTTAACAAAATCAATTCAACCAAGTAACTTTGGAATATTCTGATTCTTAGCTTGGTCGATTCTTGCCTTTTTGCTAGGCCTACTTCAGGTTAACTTTCATGACCACTAGGGGAACATAATGCTTTAGAATTGTCCACTGGCACTGCCCCAGCATATACAGTATGCCTATTTCAGCACTAGATGGCAATAATGATCCAAATGACCTGTGTGCTGAACTTGTATTATACCTTTACATGAAACTGAATGTAACTGCTGTACTTCTTAGTTTGAAGCGCTTTGTTATCATATCTTGTGTTTAAGTTGTTAACTCTTTCTTGTTGGGTTGTATGTAACAATGACAGTATGTCACTGTGGACCTGTGAAATTACCACATTTTAAAATAAAAATGTTATTGCCTTTAGCCTGTAACTATGGCCCTGGGTAAGAAAAAACTCAGGGTGTGACTGATGCTTCAACACGAACCAGTGGGTTGTGCCTATTCAACTCCACTTCATTCACTGCCAATGATGACAACGAGTCACGTGATGTGTATACCATGGACAGCCTCAGAATGCAGCCAGCCAGTCAGCCAGCATGAAATCAGTCACATTACTGTACCTCTGCTGTTAGAGAAGCTCATTGGTTTGCCAGCCTCACACAGAGGTTCATCATCTGACTGACTGCGTTGCTGGAGAAACATGGGATGCGTCCCAAATATCACCCTACGGTATTCCCTATGTAGTGCACTACAGGGCCCACAGGGGAAAGTAGTGCATTATATTGGGAACATGTTGCTATTTGGGACGCACATATGATCATTTCAACAGAGGATAGATGGTGGAATGTATGTGTATATATACTACACCATGACAGGATGTATATATACTACACCATGACAGGATGTATATATACTACACCATGACAGGATGTATATATACTACAACATGACAGGATGTATATATACTACACCATGACAGGATGTATATATACTACACCATGACAGGATGTATATATACTACACCATGACAGGATGTATATATACTACACCATGACAGGATGTATATATACTACACCATGACAGGATGTATATATACTACACCATGACAGGATGTATATATACTACACCATGACAGGATGTATATATACTACACCATGACAGGATGTTATGACAGTGTAACTTTAACCAGGGGATGTTGTCTTTTGTTCTGCCAGAGAAGAGAGAGAAAGAAAGAAAGAATGAGAGAGAGAAGGAGAAGCCAGGCCACTCAAGCCTCTCTATGAGGGATACTATAGTTGTCATTGGATTTATGTGCTGCTTGGGAACAAATAAAAAATCAACAAATTGATTTGATGTATGTAGTATAGCTGTTTCTCTTCATTTCTGACCTAAAACAAATGCTGTATGTTAGACTTTATGTGGAGTCAGAAGGTCAGGGAGTAACTAGGCTCAGGGTCCACAAAAGTGACCGGAAGAAGGAATAAGGCAAGTTTGCCCCCAATCAAATGACATCCTGTTTCATCCTGTTGTTGGGTGAATAGGCCTATTCGTTAGCTGATGTATGTGGGTACGCTACATACATTATTACCTCATTATCTGAGGTCAGCATTGATTATGTCGAATTACAGCTCATTGTGTGAGTGTGTGTGTGTGTTCGAGAGTGTGTTTGAGAGTGTGAGAGAGTGTGACGTGCGGCCGATGGTGGCCCCAGTCATGTCTCTTTTCTCTCACACAACATAAAAGAAAAGAAGCAGCACATGAAGCAAATGACCAACGTATTATCCCTCATAGAAAGCCTTGAGTGGGCCAGTTTCTCTCTCTCTCTCCCTCTCTCTCTCTCTCTCTCTCTCCCTCTCTTTCTTTCTTTCTCTCTCCCTCTCTCTTTCTTTCCCTCTCCCTCTTCTCTGGCAGAACAAAAGACAACATCCTCTAGTTGACGTCACTCTGTTGTCACGGCACACAATTATGCCAAGGTATATGAGATGCAGGTTTGTGTGTTTGTACGTGCGTGTTGCTGTCATAGCCGGGCATTATTACTACCGGGTCTTATTACGAGCTGTTGTTGTGTCTAAGACGTGCGTCATAAGAGAATCACTTAGCTGTCCCAGTCAGACCCTAATGAGGAGCTCTCTCTCTGTCTCTCTGTCTCTCTGTCTCTGTCTCTCTGTCTCTCTGTCTGTCTCTCTCTCTCTCTCTCTCTCTCTCTCTCTCTCTCTCTCTCTCTCTCTCTCTCTCTCTCAGTGACCAGGTTATGAGGTAATTGGGCTTGTGTAGTAGCCATGCCAGAAACTTTGGCCAAGTTCTGCCATGTGGTGGAAGCCTCCTTGTTTGTTGACAAAACACCTCACACCGAATAGAAGATGATCAAGTTAGACTTATAAGTAACAATAGATGGTCAAGTTACACTTGATATTTAATTGGAGGGATTAGACTTCCTAGAATGTATGAAGTTACCTTGAATTTACGTTGTTGGTATGATTTCACGTAACACAATATTTTCACGTTGGAGAATGGTCTGGGGCTAGTCCTCAAACTCTCCTGGTTGGTCACTCATTGTCCCTCCCTCCCTCTCTCCCTCGCTCCACTATTATGCAAGCGGTTTTAAGTCATTGAAGTGTCTTAATATGTAAGAAGATTTTACTTAATTTTCATTGCTCATATTATGACTTTTATTCAGCTACTTTCTGTCCTTACTACACCTGTATTAGTCACTGTGGATAACTTCAATTGTAATTCATTGGAAGTCACAGTGTATTTGTGCCACATGCCACTATGCTACTTCTCTAGCACATTGTGGATAATACAACACGGGTGTTGGTGTTTGGTTACCTTGGCAGCAGTGTGATTGATGTTTGAGACAGCGGCTGTACTATGGGATAGAGCCCCGCCCCTGAAGGAGTTACTGCAACCTCAACAACCCCACCCCTGCCAACACAAACCCCCCCTCAAGCTGCAGGAAGGAGAGAGAGAGAGAGAGAGAGAGAGAGAAAGAGAGAGAGAGAGCTTACACATGTGCCCAGGGAAGGAGGGAAGAGTCAGAAGACAGAGAGAAAAAAGAGGGAGAAGAAAGAGAGGAGGAGGGCTTATACTCGCTGGCCAGGAAAAGACTGTCGAGAGGGAGAGGTAAGGAAAAAAGTGGAAGAGAATTGACACATGTTGGTAACAACAACAGAGCAAGAGAGAGAGAGTGCAAAGCAGGAGTCCGAGGAAGGGAAAGAGAAAGAAAGGGGGAGAGCGAGAGCGCTAAATAGAGGAGGCGGATCCGACTTACACTGTGGTCTGAGGATTCCTGTGTAGTGAATAGTTTTAGTTGGGACTCCAGTCCTGTGTTCTCTGACTTATATACCAGTCTCTGTTTCTGTCTGGACCATAAGCTCCCAGGCTGGGGCACAGAAGCCCTAAACACAACACGACCACAACAGGAACATTACAGGACCACTCTGTTGGACCCATCTACAGGATTATTGCAGTTGGAAGGAGAGGTGGAAACACGGTCTGAAAATAATCTTATCACAGCAGGACCGCTTTTTGAGATAACTGTAGAAGTGAAGAGTGACCGCTGTGGTTTGACCACAAGCTGAACACAATAGGACCGTTAGACCAGGAGGGGAAAACGTGGGAACTGTGGGAACCGTGGTTTGAACAGGAACACTTTCCTTTCTAGGGAGTTGTGGGGTCTGTGGTTTGACCTGAACAGGACCGTGTTGGCTGTGGCCTGGACAGGACAGTAACGTGTGGGAGAGAAGGTGACATCATGAGTATTGTTATGAAGCCACGATCTCGCTCCATCAGCTCTCTACGGAACATGGAAGGAATCTGGTAAACAGACACACAATGTCTTCCAACCACACACTGTCCTGTTTCTGTGTTCTCTTTCCCCTCTCTCTCAAACCTTTATCTCTCTCACCCTTTTCTCTCTCTCCTTTGTCCTGCTACTTTCCTCTCTCACTCACCCCATTTCAAGTCCCCTAGATTCTTACCAGCGGTTTTTCCTCTTATTTTGAGATTAAGATAACTTTATTGGTCAATTGCACATAAGGTCCAACCACTTTTAATCCAACCCCTTCCAAAAGACACAAATATGTCCCTCTCTCTCTCTCTCTCTCTCTCTCTCTCTCTCTCTCTCTCTCTCTCTCTCTCTCTCTCCTCTCTCTCTCTCTCTCTCTCTCTCTCTCTCTCTCTCTCTCTCTCTCTCTCTCTCTCTCTCTCTCTCCTTCCATCATCCTGCGTAAGGCTCTGTCGTTTATCTCCACATTGTCTTCCTCTCCCTGCCTCTGTCTCCTGCCTGTCATCTCAATCCTCTCCGCCCTCTCTCCTGCACCCTTATCATACTTCCCACTGTTCTCTGGTTCCTTTCCTTCTTCAGGCTGTCAAGCTCTGGCCTGTCCGTTCATATTTGTTGTTTTGACTGTGGAACATGAGAAGTTCTTGGTTAACTACAGTAACTGTATGGGAGAGATGTCTTTTTCTAGTTTTCCTCTCTGTTGTACTCTGTTAACTATACAACACAGTGCAAAGAAGAGCAGCCATCCAGCATGAATGTTTGCCTCTGTGCTGTGGTGTCTCTAGTTACTACGTTTCCATCAGAACTCACTATGTCAACACCATACAGCAGCCATTACATACTCTCTCATAAGGTGGTAAAGGCTGTATGTTAATCATCATGTACTCTGGAATGTGTGTCAGTCACTGGTTGAAGTCTCCCTAGCAGCGCCCCCAGGGTTCTCCTCTTCCATAGAATGCACCTCCAGGTGGTTGCTCTCCCTGCCCTCTTCTCTCCCTCCTGTCTCCACTTGTCTAAGGCTTTTTTTCTCCCTCATCACTTCTGCACTCACATGTTCTCTGCAAGGGTAGATCCCTGTCTGAGACAAGTTTATTTTCACCGTGTTTCTCCGTGGTACATCAGGCTGAGCAGTACAGTCCAGTCCTGAACAAACACACAGCATGCTGGTTCCCTCCTCGACCCTGGTCTTAGGGTCGCTCTGTTCTCACACAGCCTGCTAATTATCCACATAAGCCTCTCAGACTGGGAGAAGGCCTGTGTGAACTAAGCCCCATCATCATTAAAGCCATTGCAGAGTTATCCATCTGAATGAGGCTGCCTTTCAAGGACAGGTATTATGATCAGATTAACATGGAGGATATCTCTAGTAGTCTGCCCTGAGGGTTCAACCTCATCTTTCTCTTCTACTCAGATTTCAGCTGATGTGAGATCGTGTATGCCTATATCTGTAATCTTTTGTAACAGTGTGCCGTTTCAGTCATTTAAGACAACAGAGCATTGGGCTGATATGAATGGATGGTGACCACAGATACTATCGTTTAAATTATTTATTTTTTATATCTGCATCGGTCCAGTACTGGACTGTTGTTTACTTCTGAGTTTGTCATAACTCTTCTTCTCTCATGGACTTACAGTTGAAGTCGGAAGTTTACATACACCTTGGCCAAATACATCTTTTTTGTGAAGTGCACCAGTCCCTCCTGCAGCAAAGCACCCCCACAAGATGATGCTGCCACCCCGTGCTTCATGGTTGGGATGGTGTTCTTCGGCTTGAAGCCTCCCCCTTTTTCCTCCAAACATAACGATGGTCATTACGGCCAAACAGTTCTATTTTTGTTTCATCAGACCAGAGGACATTTCTCCAAAAAGTACAATCTTTGTCCCCATGTGCAGTTGCAAACTGTAGTCTGGCTTCTTTATGGCGGTTTTGGAACAGTGGCTTCTTCCTTGCTGCGCGGCCTTTCAGGTTATGTCGATATAGGACTCGTTTTACTGTGGATATAGATAATGTTGTACCTGTTTACTACAGCATCTTCACAAGGTCCTTTGCTGTTGTTCTGGAATTGATTTGCACTTTTCATACCAAAGTAGGAAGGAGACAGAACGCGTCTCCTTCCTGAGCGGTATGACGGCTGCGTGGTCCCATGGTGTTTATACTTGCGTACTATTGTTTTTACAGATGAACGTGGTACCTTCAGGCATTTGGAAATTGAATTGCTCCCAAAGATGAACCAAACTTGTGGGGGTCTACATTTGTTTTTCTGTGGTCTTGGCTGATTTATTTTGATTTTCCAGTGATGTCAAGCTAAGAGGCACTGAGTTTGAAGGCAGGCCTTGAAATACATCCACAGATACACCTCCAATTGACTCAAATGATGTCAATTAGCCTATCAGAAGCTTCTAAAGCCTTGACACCATTTTCCATTTTTCCATTTTCTGGAATTTTCCAAAATATTTAATGGCACAGTCAACTTAGTTTATGTAAACTTCTGACCCACTGGAATTGTGATACAGTGAATTATAAGTCAAATAATTTGTCTGTAAACAATTGTTGGAAAAATTACTTTTGTCATGCACAAAGTACTTACTGGTCAAAAATATATTGTTAACAAGAAAGTTGTGGAGTGGTTGAAAAACTAGTTTTAATGACTCCAACCTACGTGTATGTAAACTTCCGACTTCTACTGTATCTGTGTGTGTGTGTGTGTGTGTGTGTGTGTGTGTGTGTGTGTGTGTGTGTGTGTGTGTGTGTGTGTGTGTGTGTGTGTGTGTGTGTGTGTGTGTGTGTGTGTGTGTGTGTGTGTGTGTGTGCGTGTGTGTTTGCGTGTGTGTTTGCGCGTGTGTGTGTTTGCATGCGGGTACACATTCGTGTCTCTGTTTGTCTTAGATGAGTAAACCTGACCTTGGTGAGGGAAAGGTGGATGGTTGAGAGGAAAGAAGAGGAGAGGAGAAATAAGGAGAGAAGGAAGAAATGTTTGTGGAATCTGAAAAATGTTTCCCTTTCGCCTTTCAAACCAAGTCAGTAATGTTAGTAATTTACATGGACTGGGACTGGGAAAGGTGGAGTCTACTGTGGACTATATTGCATGCCTGAACAGGACAGAACCAAGTGTCTAGGCCTGCTCTATGTCAACTCACTATCAGAGCTCTCAGGCTGCTTTGATACTCATAAAGGTTCCATGCTTTCTAACATACATACCCTTGAGACGGAGAGAGGGGAGAGGGGGGGGGGGGTCTGCCTGGAATAGTGTAGGTGTCATTGATCGAGTGGGTGTGTGACAGAGAGAGGCAGAGAGAGAGACAGAGAGACAGAGTGAGAGAGAGAGAGAGAGAGAGAGAGAGAGAGAGACAGAGCGAGAGAGACAGAGAGACAGAGTGAGTGTGAGAGAGAGAGAGACATAGAGACAGACAGAGACAGAGAGACAGACAGAGAGAGAGACAGAGCGAGAGAGAGACAGGGAGACAGACAGAGAGAGAGAGACAGAGAGAGACTGAGATAGACAGAGCGAGAGAGAGACAGAGAGAGAGACAGAGAGAGACAGTGAGAGAGAGAGAGACTGAGATAGACAGAGAGAGACAGAGACAGAGAGAGACAGCGAGAGAGAGAGAGACAGAGAGAGACAGAGCAAGAGAGAGAGAGACAGAGATAGAGAGACAGACAGAGAGACAGAGACAGAGCGAGAGAGAGACAGACAGAGAGACAGAGAGAGAGAGACAACGAGAGACAGAGAGAGAGAGACAGACAGAGAGAGAGACATAGAGAGAGAGACAGAGAGAGAGAGAGAGACAGAGACAGATAGAGAGAGAGAGAGACAGAGAGAGAGAGACAGAGACAGGGAGAGACACAGAGACGAGACAGAGAGAGAGATAGAGAGTGTATTATCTATTTCACTTGCTTTGTCAATGTTAACATTTTTCCCATACCAATATTCAGCCAATGAGAGAGAGATATTAATGTTTAGTTATTTTCCCTTTTGTACTTGAACTATTTGCACATCGTTACAACACTGTACATAGCCATAATATGAGAGACAGAGAGAGAGGGAGACAGAGAGAGAGGGAGACAGAGAGAGAGAGAGATAGAGAGAGAGAGAGGGAGACAGAGAGAGAGACAGAGAGAGAGAGAGAGATAGAGAGAGATAGAGAGAGAGAGAGAGAGAGAGAGAGAGAGAGGCGCGGGCACTAGAACAGTCTGCAGCACCCGGTCTCACCCTACTAGAATCCGAAGTCAAATGTCTACTGTTTGCTGATGATCTGGTACTTCTGTCACCAACCAAGGAGGGACTACAGCAGCACCTAGATCTTCTGCACAGATTCTGTCAGACCTGGGCCCTGACAGTAAATCTCAGTAAGACCAAAATAATGGTGTTCCAAAAAAGGTCCAGTCGCCAGGACCACAAATTCCATCTAGACACCGTTGCCCTAGAGCACACAAAAAACTATACATACCTCGGCCTAAACATCAGCACCACAGGTAACTTCCACAAAGCTGTGAACGATCTGAGAGACAAGGCAAGAAGGGCATTCTATGCCATCAAAAGGAACATAAATTTCAACATACCAATTAGTATCTGGCTAAAAATACTTGAATCAGTCATAGAGCCCATTGCCCTTTATGGTTGTGAGGTCTGGGGTCCGCTCACCAACCAAGATTTCACAAAATGGGGCAAACACCAAATTGAGACTCTGCATGCAGAATTCTGCAAAAATATCCTCCGTGTACAACGCAGAACACCAAATAATGCATGCAGAGCAGAATTAGGCCGATACCCACTAATTATCAAAATCCAGAAAAGAGCCGTTAAATTCTACAACCACCTAAAAGGAAGCGATTCCCAAACCTTCCATAACAAAGCCATCACCTACAGAGAGATGAACCTGGAGAAGAATCCCCTAAGCAAACTGGTCCTAGGGCTCTGTTCACAAACACAAACACACCCCACAAAGCCCCAGGACAACAGCACAATTAGACCCAACCAAATCATGAGAAAACAAAAAGATAATTACTTGACACATTGGAAAGAATTAACAAAAAAACAGAGCAAACTAGAATGCTATTTGGCCCTAAACAGAGAGTACACAGTGGCAGAATACCTGACCACTGTGACTGACCCAAACTTAAGGAAAGCTTTGACTATGTACAGACTCAGTGAGCATAGCCTTGCTATTGAGAAAGGCCGCTGTAGGCAGACATGGCTCTCAAGAGAAGACAGGCTATGTGCACACTGCCCACAAAATGAGGTGGAAACCGAGCTGCACTTCCTAACCTCCTGCCCAATGTATGACCATATTAGAGACACATATTTCCCTCAGATCACACAGATCCACAAAGAATTCGAAAACAAATCCAATTTTGATAAACTCCCATATCTACTGGGTGAAATTCCACAGTGTGCCATCACAGCAGCAAGATTTGTGACCTGTTGCCACAAGAAAAGGGCAACCAGTGAAAAACAAACACAATTGTAAATACAACCCATATTTATGCTTACTTATTTTAACTTGTGTGCTTTAACCATTTGTACATTGTTACAACACTGTATATATTTAATATGACACTCGTAATGTCTTTATTGTTTTGAAACTTCTGTATGTGTAATGTTTACTGTTAATTCGTTTTGTTTGTTTCACTTTTGTGTATTGTCTACCTCATTTGCTTTGGCAATGTTAACACATGTTTCCCATGCCAATAAAGCCCCTTGAATTGAATTGAATTGAATTGAAATTGAATTGAGAGAGAGAGACAGAGAGAGAGACAGAGACAGAGAGATAGACAGAGAGGGAGACAGAGAGACAGAGAGAGAGGGAGACAGAGAGAGAGAGAGAGAGAGAGAGAGAGAGAGAGAGAGAGAGAGAGAGAGAGAGAGAGAGAGAGAGAGAGGAGAGAGAGAGAGAGAGAGAGAGAGAGAGAGAGAGAGAGAGAGAGAGAGAGAGAGAGAGAGAGAGAGAGAGAGAGAGAGAGAGAGAGAGAGAGAGAGAGAGAGAGAGAGAGAGAGAGAGAGAGAGATGAGCATTTCTTCATGGCTGACAGATTGAACAGCAGGTTCTACCACAAGGGGACTCTCCATTATGTCTCCTCCTGTTATGTCACAGTAGCTGCAGTACAGTATATGTCTCCGTGACATCACAATACCTCTCCCCTCCCAACCATGTCATGTCTCTGTGACATCCATCACATCTCACCTTCCATTCTGTACAGTATATCACCCTATGTGAAATCACAATACCTAACAGACATGCCATGTGTCTCAAAGAAGCAATACCCCTGCAATACCCCCCCCCTTCTTATTTGTGTCACAATCCCCACCTCACATTTTCCATGTCACATGCCACGTCTGTATGACATCATAATACGCCCTCCCCCTATCCCACTGTCTCTCTATTTGCTTTTGCTAGATGACATGTTTAGTTGTTTATCTGATATGTTTAGTTGTTTATCTGATATGTTTAGTTGTTTATCTGATATGTTTAGTTGTTTATCTGACATGTTTAGTTGTTTATCTGATATGTTTAGTTGTTTATCTGATATGTTGAGTTGTTTATCTGACATCTTTAGTTGTTTATCTGACATGTTTAGTTGTTTATCTGATATGTTTAGTTGTTTATCTGACATGTTTAGTTGTTTATCTGACATGTTTAGTTGTTTATCTGATATGTTTAGTTGTTTATCTGACATGTTTAGTTGTTTATCTGATATGTTTAGTTGTTTATCTTACATGTTTAGTTGTTTATCTGACATGTTTAGTTGTTTATCTGACATGTTTAGTTGTTTATCTGATATGTTTAGTTGTTTATCTTACATGTTTAGTTGTTTATCTGATATGTTTAGTTGTTTATCTGATATGTTTAGTTGTTTATCTGATATGTTTAGTTGTTTATCTGATATGTTTAGTTGTTTATCTGATATGTTTAGTTGTTTATCTGATATGTTTAGTTGTTTATCTGACATGTTTAGTTGTTTATCTGATATGTTTAGTTGTTTATCTGATATGTTGAGTTGTTTATCTGACATCTTTAGTTGTTTATCTGACATGTTTAGTTGTTTATCTGATATGTTTAGTTGTTTATCTGACATGTTTAGTTGTTTATCTGACATGTTTAGTTGTTTATCTGATATGTTTAGTTGTTTATCTGACATGTTTAGTTGTTTATCTGATATGTTTAGTTGTTTATCTTACATGTTTAGTTGTTTATCTGACATGTTTAGTTGTTTATCTGACATGTTTAGTTGTTTATCTGATATGTTTAGTTGTTTATCTTACATGTTTAGTTGTTTATCTGATATGTTTAGTTGTTTATCTGATATGTTTAGTTGTTTATCTGATATGTTTAGTTGTTTATCTGATATGTTTAGTTGTTTATCTGACATGTTTAGTTGTTTATCTGATATGTTTAGTTGTTTATCTGACATGTTTAGTTGTTTATCTGATATGTTTAGTTGTTTATCTGACATGTTTAGTTGTTTATCTGACATGTTTAGTTGTTTATCTGATATGTTTAGTTGTTTATCTGACATGTTTAGTTGTTTATCTGATATGTTTAGTTGTTTATCTTACATGTTTAGTTGTTTATCTGACATGTTTAGTTGTTTATCTGACATGTTTAGTTGTTTATCTGATATGTTTAGTTGTTTATCTTACATGTTTAGTTGTTTATCTGATATGTTTAGTTGTTTATCTTACATGTTTAGTTGTTTATCTGACATGTTTAGTTGTTTATCTGACATGTTTAGTTGTTTATCTGATATGTTTAGTTGTTTATCTTACATGTTTAGTTGTTTATCTTACATGTTTAGTTGTTTATCTGACATGTTTAGTTGTTTATCTGATATGTTGAGTTGTTTATCTGATATGTTTAGTTGTTTATCTGACATGTTTAGTTGTTTATCTGATATGTTTAGTTGTTTATCTGACATGTTTAGTTGTTTATCTGACATGTTTAGTTGTTTATCTGATATGTTTAGTTGTTTATCTGACATGTTTAGTTGTTTATCTGATATGTTTAGTTGTTTATCTGATATGTTTAGTTGTTTATCTGATATGTTTAGTTGTTTATCTTACATGTTTAGTTGTTTATCTGATATGTTTAGTTGTTTATCTGATATGTTTAGTTGTTTATCTTACATGTTTAGTTGTTTATCTGATATGTTTAGTTGTTTATCTGACATGTTTAGTTGTTTATCTGATATGTTTAGTTGTGGCCAAGGGCAAGACACACACTGTCAGCACCACAGTGTCTCTCCTTACCGTCTCCTCTCCTTTCTACACAGTTGATTATTTACCAAAGACACGCATCTCTGGCCTCCCTAATAGCCATCTAGACCAAGCCCCTCTGCTGTGTCTAAAGGGATACAGTTTATGTCAAATTTATGTCAAATGTTGAAATTTTGGCATTTAAGCTAATCCTTATCCTAACCCTTTCCTAACCTTAAACTATTTCTCCTGACCTGCTATGTTAATTCTCCTAACCTGCTACGAAAAGTAAATTCTGACATAAGCCGTATACCATCTAGTCAATACCCCCTTCTGTTGTGGTTACTGTTCTGATGACCCTGCCATGGAGATGTGTATTAATACCCGTCACCTGTGACTCAGAGATGCCCTGTGGCAAGTCAGTTGACTGGGTTTATAGCCTAACTACAGCAGGGGTTCACAAACCTTTTGGGACTGGGGACCCCTTTTGTGATAGCTAATTCATCAGGGACTCCCTCATAATCAGAACACAACTTGAGTGTGAAGAAAATTGCCTAAAAGTAGTTTTACTATAACACCTGCAGTGGATGGCTGGACGAACCAAGTCTCTGGCCTGGGAAAATAACATTGAAAAGCCTCCCTTCTTGGCATTAGAGAGAAAATGTTCATGTTTTCAAGCTCATTTCCTGCAGTTCTACACATTTTATTATAGGACAGTGATAGTTTTTATTGTTGCAGCTTTAAAGCTGATATTGTGCAATTTTGCCATTGACACAGAGAGAAAACTTTGCAGTTTTAAAGCTTAAATTACAATGCATTCATGCAATACATTTTTTTTGGGGGGGGGAATAGTATTGAGTTGAAAAATGAAATGGTGGAGTACAGTGGATACCAATATCCCTATGAGCCTCCCAGGCCCATGTTTCCCAGGGTTAAGAACATCAATTGTAGATGAATTATATCACACTGTATTACACACTTTAAACTTGTTCCACAGATCCTTTGGCCAAAAGCAATTTAATATTTTGTTTAATCAGTGCCTTTTTTACTCTTGTCCTCTTTGTTGCTATTTTGCATTCAGTGTTCTCCCATTCATTTATATATAGCACACATGTACGTACTGTATCCTGGTTGTCACGTGTATTATTATCAGTTATGCGTAGTGGTGCAGTGTGTGACATCAGGATAATAACTGACTCATGAGACACACATACAACACAGAGACTAACTCTGAATGAGAACAGTGTGTGTTGTGTATCTGAGTCCAGGTTTATAAGTGGAAAGAGAAGGGAAAGGAGGATACCTAGTCAGCTGTACAACTGAATGCATTCAACAGAAATGTGTCTTCTGCATTTAACCCAACCCCTCTGAATCAGAGAGGTGCGGGGAGCTGGCTTAATCGGCGTCATCGACGCCCTGGCAGCAGCTGTTGTGGGGGTTACCTGCCTTGCTCAAGGGCAGAACAGAATTTTCCACCTTGCCGGCTCAGAGATTCGAACAAGCAACATTTTGGTTACCGTCCCAATGCTCTAACCGCTAGGCTACCTGCCACCCTTAGTCAACGTGCTGCTAGGGCGTTAGTGTGGGGAACACGTCATTTATCAGTCACTTAGTGTGATAGCAACTGGCGAGGGTTCAGCGCTGCTTTAACACCTATGACATAGAGACAGAAGGACAGAGAGGGGAGAGAGGGGGAGAGAGAGGGAGAGGGTGCAGAGAGGAATAGAGTGCAGAGAGCGGCCAGAGAGAGACAAACAGGACCGAAAGAGAGAAAGAAGACAGGAAGCTGGGTACAGCGTAATGAGGACAATATGTGTTCCCTTCACTCACTAATTAGGCACCAGTCCAAACTGGCACATTTTCCATCCAAAGGTCAGAGCAGTTAGACCCTACGTGGCTGTCTGCCTCCCAGACCCTGCCTTTCAGCCTCGCAGGCCCTGCGGTATTCAGCCTCGCAGGCCCTGCGGTATCGCTGTCTCATTACCTCTAAGGCCTCTCTGTCTCTCTGCTTCTCAGACCCAGCCTCTCTGCCTCTCTGTCTCCTAGGCCCTGCCTCTCTGTCTCCTAGGCCCTGCCTCTGCTTCTCTGCCTCTCTGTCTCCTAGGCCCTGCTTCTCCGCCTCTCTGCTTCTCTGCCTCTCTGTCTTCTAGGCCCTGCCTCTCTGCTTCTCTGCCTCTCTGTCTCCTAGGACCTGCCTCTCTGCTTCTCTGCCTCTCTGTCTCCTAGGCCCTGCCTCTCTGCCTCTCTGCTTCTCTGCCTCTGTCTCCTAGGCCCTGCTTCTCCGCCTCTCTGCTTCTCTGCCTCTCTGTCTTCTAGGCCCTGCCTCTCTGCTTCTCTGCCTCTCTGTCTCCAAGGACCTGCCTCTCTGCTTCTCTGTCTCTCTGTCTCCTAGGACCTGCCTCTCTGCTTCTCTGCCTCTCTGTCTCCTAGGCCCTGCCTCTCCGCCTCTCTGCTTCTCTGCCTCTCTGTCTTCTAGGCCCTGCTTCTCCGCCTCTCTGCTTCTCTGCCTCTCTGTCTCCTAGGACCTGCCTCTCTGCTTCTCTGCCTCTCTGTCTCCTAGGCCCTGCTTCTCCGCCTCTCTGCTTCTCTGCTTCACTTCTCTCCATCCAAAGGTCAGAGCAGTTAGACCCTACGTGGCTGTCTGCCTCCCAGACCCTGCCTTTCAGCCTCGCAGGCCCTGCGGTATTCAGCCTCGCAGGCCCTGCGGTATCGCTGTCTCATTACCTCTAAGGCCTCTCTGTCTCTCTGCTTCTCAGACCCAGCCTCTCTGCCTCTCTGTCTCCTAGGCCCTGCCTCTCTGTCTCCTAGGCCCTGCCTCTCTGCTTCTCTGCCTCTCTGTCTCCTAGGCCCTGCTTCTCCGCCTCTCTGCTTCTCTGCCTCTCTGTCTTCTAGGCCCTGCCTCTCTGCTTCTCTGCCTCTCTGTCTCCTAGGACCTGCCTCTCTGCTTCTCTGCCTCTCTGTCTCCTAGGCCCTGCCTCTCTGCCTCTCTGCTTCTCTGCCTCTGTCTCCTAGGCCCTGCTTCTCCGCCTCTCTGCTTCTCTGCCTCTCTGTCTTCTAGGCCCTGCCTCTCTGCTTCTCTGCCTCTGTCTCCAAGGACCTGCCTCTCTGCTTCTCTGTCTCTCTGTCTCCTAGGACCTGCCTCTCTGCTTCTCTGCCTCTCTGTCTCCTAGGCCCTGCCTCTCCGCCTCTCTGCTTCTCTGCCTCTCTGTCTTCTAGGCCCTGCTTCTCCGCCTCTCTGCTTCTCTGCCTCTCTGTCTCCTAGGACCTGCCTCTCTGCTTCTCTGCCTCTCTGTCTCCTAGGCCCTGCCTCTCTGCTTCTCTGCCTCTCTGTCTCCTAGGCCCTGCCTCTCTGCTTCTCTGCCTCTCTGTCTCCTAGGACCTGCCTCTCTGCTTCTCTGCCTCTCTGTCTCCTAGGCCCTGCCTCTCCGACTCTCTACTTCTCTGCCTCTCTGTCTCCTAGGACCTGCCTCTCTGCTTCTCTGCCTCTCTGTCTCCTAGGACCTGCCTCTCTGCTTCTCTGCCTCTCTGTCTCCGAGGCCCTGCCTCTCTCTCTCTCTCTCTCTCTGGCTCCCAGGCCCTGCCCCTCGCTCTGTCTCCCAGGCCCTGCCCCTCTCTCTCTCTGGCTCCCAAGCCATGCCTCTTTGTTTCTCGGGCTTTCTCCCAGGCCCTGCCACTCTATCTGTCTATCTCTCTGGCTCCCAGGCCATGCCTACGGCATTGGCGGTTAAATTTCGTCAGCCGGTGATTGTCAATCAAATAACTGTCGGTCTCACGGTAATTGAGCTTTAATGAACATAAACACATTTAGCATCTCTTGGCTTCCGGATGCATATCATCCTTTATCGGTGTAATGAGGTCTGTGTGTAGCTTGTGTAGAGGAGTCAGGTGCAGGACAGCAGATATGAGTAAATAAACGTAATTTACTCAAAAATTGACAAATACAATACAATAAAGCGAGCCCACATAACGGACCGTATTACATAAAAACAATTACTCACAAACAAACATGGGGGAACAGAGGGTTAAATAATGAACAAGTAATTGGGGGATTGAAACCAGGTGTGTAAGACAAAGACAAAACAAATGGAAAATGAAAAGTGGATCGGCGATGGCTAGGCCGGTGACATCGACCGCCGAACGCCGCCCGAACAAGGAGAGGGACCGACTTCGGCGGAAGTCTTGACAATCGGTGCTGTGGTACTGCATAGTAACAAACATAGTCGTCTACGACTTAGGAAACATGTTGTTATATAAAATGTACATTAAATGAGACTACAATTTGAATAAATTACAACTTATTTTGAATGTAAACGTGCAACAGAAGTGGTTGCATAATTATCTATGCAAAAAGTGCACTGTGAACCATTGTACATGGTCCTTGAATGATTATCTTTTATTTTTTATAACATTAAGTGTATGTTTTCTGGAGAACAGAAGAGTTGAACCAAAATATTAATCTGAATGCACAGAATGTCACTGTGGGCCATATAGTAGTATTCATGTTGAGTCACTGGGCCATGCAATATTCATGTTGAGTCACTGTGGGCCATGCAATATTTATGTTGAGTCACTGTGGGCCATGCAATATTCATGTTGAGTCACTGTGGGCCATGCAATATTTATGTTGAGTCACTGTGGGCCATGCAATATTTATGTTGAGTCACTGTGGGCCATGCAATATTCATGTTGAGTCACTGTTGGCCATGCAATATTCATGTATAAGTCACTGTGGGCCATGCAATATTCATGTATAAGTCACTGTGGACCATGCAATATTCATGTATAAGTCACTGTGGGCCATGCAATATTCATGTATAAGTCACTGTGGGCCATGCAATATTCATGTATAAGTCACTGTGGGCCATGCAATATTAATGTATAAGTCACTGTGGGCCATGTAATATTCATGTTGAGTCACTGTGGGCCATGTAATATTCATGTTGAGTCACTGTGGGCCATGCAATATTCATGTTGAGTCACTGTGGGCCATGCAATATTAATGTATAAGTCACTGTGGGCCATACAATATTCATGTATAAGTCACTGTGGGCCATGCAATATTCATGTATAAGTCACTGTGGGTCATGCAATATTCATGTTGAGTCACTGTGGGCCATGCAATATTCATGTTGAGTCACTGTGGGCCATGCAATATTCATGTTGAGTCACTGTGGGCCATGCAATATTCATGTATGTCACTGTGGGCCATGCAATATTCATGTATAAGTCACTATGGGCCATGCAATATTCATGTTGAGTCACTGTGGGCCATGCAATATTCATGTATAAGTGATGGTGGGCCATGCAATATTCATGTATAAGTCACTGTGGGCCATGCAATATTCATGTATAAGTCACTATGGGCCATGCAATATTCATGCATAAGTCACTGTGGGCCATGCAATATTCATGTTGAGTCACTGTGGGCCATGCAATATTCATGTTGAGTCACTGTGGGCCATGCAATATTCATGTTGAGTCACTGTGGGCCATGTAATATTCATGTATGTCACTGTGGGCCATGCAATATTCATGTTGAGTCACTGTGGGCCATGCAATATTCATGTTGAGTCACTGTGGGCCATGCAATATTCATGTATAAGTCACTGTGGGCCTTGCCCTGCATCAATGGTGCCAGTCTCCTGAGAACAGGGACATCAGATGCAGGCAGCATCTTTCCCCAGAAAGTGTCAAGGTCACAATCACCAGCCTGCTCCTTCAAAGACACATTTTCTTGCAGCTTAATCAACTCCATTTGCAGTGATGTAACATCTACCCATCTGAAGATCTGTTTTGCTTCTTCTGACAACCTTGTCACATTTGTGACCAAGAAGGGGTTCTGGATGATAAGCAACAGTTCTCTTCCAACAAAAGCGAGCCTTGAAGTTATCCATAAGATTCTGGATGAAATCAACATGGTTGGGAACATCTTTGTCTCCCTGCGTTTGCACCAAAAGATTGGGGAAGTGGACAAGTTCTCCCTGTAGATCATTCTTGAAAAGCTCCAATTTCTTCTGGAAAGCCTGGACTGCTGTTATCATATCACACACTGTGTTGTCCCGTCCCTGTAGCTTAACGTTCTGTTTATTAAGGTGTGATGTAATGTCTGTCAAAAATGCAATTGTTTTCATCTTCTCCTCATCTTCTAAAAACTCTGAAAACCAAGTTGCCTTGTCACCCTTTTGCTCTAATAAGAAATCTTTGATGACCTCCTGAATGGCCCAAAAGCGTTCCAAAACCCTGCCTTTGCTGAGCCGTCTGACATTGTTGTGCAGTAGTAAGTCATCACAGCTGTCATTGGCCTCTGTCAAAATGCCTCGTGGCAGGCGGTGTTGTAGGGATGATGTTGCTCTCAAAAAGTTGATCAGTTTCATCATCGTTGTCATGACCTCAAAATACTATTTTCCCAAACTGGCACACAGGACAGATTGATGGATGATGCAGT
Organism: Salvelinus fontinalis; assembly: GCF_029448725.1. NCBI lineage: Eukaryota > Metazoa > Chordata > Actinopteri > Salmoniformes > Salmonidae > Salvelinus > Salvelinus fontinalis. Next base: position 19,273,575 of record NC_074668.1, on the reverse strand, counting down.
GATATGATGTTAGGTCAGGGTGGTCCTCTTTTAAATGTGCAACACTTCCCTTCCCTCTTCCTGTCATGGCTAGAGCTCCATCTGTGGTGATGGAGACCTCTGACTTCAGATCTATCCCCTGTCTGTCAGCATCCCCTTGCTGGCCTCATGTATATCCTCTCCCCATGTGTGTGCTTCTAGATTTGTTAAAACTAACAGCTTCTCACTGAATCCTTTCTTTGTTTTGTTATATAATCTGACAACCACCAGAAGCTTTGCGTTATCAGTGTTTTCTGTTGATTCATCCACAACTAATGAAATGCATGGTGCATTCTGAATGGCCTCATCAAGTTGTGAAGTTAAATCTTCAGCTAATATTTTAGTTCTCCTCATTGCTGTGGAACCTGACAGTGGGACCTGACAGTGGGACCTGACAGTGGAACCTGACAGTGGGACCTGACAGTGGGACCTGACAGTGGGACCTGACAGTGGAACCTGACAGTGGGACCTGACAGTGGAACCTGACAGTGGGACCTGACAGTGGAACCTGACAGTGGGACCTGACAGTGGGACCTGACAGTGGGACCTGACAGTGGGACCTGACAGTGGGACCTGACAGTGGGACCTGACAGTGGAACCTGACAGTGGAACCTGACAGTGGGACCTGACAGTGGGACCTGACAGTGGGACCTGACAGTGGGACCTGTTTGATCTTTTCCATGAGCTCCTTTTAGTTCACCTTCAAGCAAGGTGTCAGCAACTTCACACATGCATTATTTTACCATCTCAGCGTCTGAAAATGTTTTTGGGTGTTTTCCCAAATCCCAAGCTATCCTCATTGAACACGCCATTGCACGTTGTTGGGTTGTCAGTGAATTGACAAGGACTTTGATGGAACTCTCATATTGGGATTTGAGTTGGTTAATTTTGTTTGTTCTCACCTCCGTGTTCAGGGGATACTTCTGATCGAATTTACTATGCCTGGTGTCATAATGGAACTTAACATTGGCACTTTTCACGAGAGCTACGGACTCACTGCATATCAGACACATTGGTTTTGTGCTAGTTGCAGAGAGAATGAATACATACTGTTCCGTCCACCCGTCCTCGAATAAATATATGATTTTCAGAGTCAACTTGTCTTTTTTTAGAACAAGCCATCTTAACAAAGATACTGGTAACTAAGCTACTTCTATCTGTAATATTTGCATAGATGTCAGCATGATTTGAGGGACAATAGAGTGATGAGTACCAGGCAGTTAGCAAGTTTGGTAGGCTATTAATGACCATCAGCAGCATCAGAGCTTGGAGAAGCCTAATTTCCATGACTAAACGGTCACATGGAATTTGACTGCCTTCGTGACTAGTGACTGCCGGTGTGGCAGTAATATGGTCACCACAACAGCCCTAGCTATGCCTGTCAGCCGCTCTCTCTCCCAGGCCCTGCCTCTCAGCCTCTCAGGTTCTGCCTCCCAGGCCTTGCCTCTCTGTCTCTCTGTCCCATAGGCCCTGCCTCTCAGACTCTCTGTCTCCCAGGACCTGCCTCTCAGGCTCTGCCTCCCAGGTCCTGTCTCTCAGCCTCTCTGATGAATTAGGGTCACTAACTAGTTTTGAACTCCTCTCACCTCGTTGTCTAGGTCTTAATTGGATACAAATTGAAAGGAGAAACCAAAAACACTCTGCCCTCCATGGAAGGAGTTTGACACCCCTGCTCCAAGGCCTACAGTATCTGCCTCTCTGCCTCTCTGTCCTTTGCTTCCTAGGCCCTGTCTCTCTGCCTCTGACACGCTTTGCAAACACCAACCGGAATATCGCAGAGTACCCCGCCGAATACACCACTTGTCCCTTTAGTCAAAGCAGCTAGTGCCTTCATAACAACAAAATAAACAAACATTATCAACGTGCAAAAAGTGAATCTCTATAACCTCATAAGCATGCATAAAAACGTATTTACATGCAACATAAATGATTATTCCATTAGATTACAGTTAACGAAAATGTACGCGTATTCCAGTATAAATTAATGTATTAAATTTATTATACAAGATTTTAAAATTCTATAGCACAACGGCAGAGTCATGTCTGAAGTGTAAAACTTCTAATGACCCAATAATTCATGCTTTCTGGGAATGTTACAAAATCCAAAGTTATGTATGGCAGATGTATTGCAATGTAAATTTACTTTCAATTTGTCTGTCTGTATATTTCAAGACATGTCATATGAGGGTGTAGTGGGATAACTGATGGGTTGGACAATACTCTTCTCATCAATTATCTTTAAAAAAAGCGTATACTCAAAAACTGGAAATCAGCCAATCCTCCATCGTTCACTCAATGGAAAATGCTTTATTATCTAAAAATGTAAAGAGTGTGGGCGACGGAGAGAAACAAAACAGTACAGTTTGAGAACATGTGACAGAAAGTGATGTGGGCGCCGGAGATAAGAGGGGTCTAGTGGGTCTGGGTAGGGGTGATGTAGTAATGTTTGTATTTGTATGTGCATGTTTTGTATTGTTTATCAAATATTTTTAAACATCTTATAAAAAATGAAATAACAATAATAATGATTAATACAAAAATAGATGAGAAAACAATGATTTTTATTGTTAAACGTGACTCTGTAAACTGATAATGTCAGCTAGCTAGAGTGGGAAAGTTAGCTGGTCCGGCTGTTGGACGTACTGCTGACGTTTCACCACGCAGACTGCGTTCATACAATGTTATTGATTACTGCATTGTTGAGTTTAGAGCTTGCAAGAAAGGCATTTCACTGTACTTGCATGTGACGTTAAAACTTGAAACTGAAACTTGAACCCCCCCCCCCCCCCCTAGGCTTCATTGAAAATGAATGGGCCACCCCGTCCGCCGTGCATCGTACCGGCTGTATTTCTGTATTTTGAATGTTATATATCTTGAGAATGTGATTGCTGACATGCAAAACATTTGGACTATATCAACAATGGACGAATGAAACTAATACCAAAAGATAGTTTTTGGGTGGAGTTTTCCTTTAAGGCCTCTGCCTCCTAGACCCTGCCTCTCAGCTTCTCGGGCCCTTCCTGCTCTGTCTGGGTGGACACTGGGCTGAGGACATCACAGACTTATAGCCACATGATTACCCATGAAAACATTTTTGGAATGTCCTGTGTTCTTTAGCGGAGCACATCCTAAAATGCTTCCCAGGTGCTGGATTGAGTAAGCACATCTAAGAAAGCAAAGTTTTGACCTGCAATGAGCTTCATTGATTAAGTCTTGGTATGTCCTGTGTGACAGCAAATGGTAACGCCAGCATATCATTCTGTGTGCGAGAGATAGACATGCTGGTATTCTGGCTGTGGATTGCAGTGTTAGGTGGAGTGGCATATATAATGTGTGTGTGTAATGTGTGGGTGTGTGTGGGTGTGTTTCAGGCTGAACCCTGGCCTGGTGCAGTGATATGACCTAGGGGTAGGGTTGCAAAGCTACCGGTAATATACCAAAATTACCGGAATCATCTGTAATCTGTCGCAATCTATGAAAGTTTTGGTAATTTATACTTTAATAACTTTTTTAAAGTGTATACATTTTTTTATATCTGTGTCCATATTGTCCATGAGTTTCTAGAGCAGAGACCTCATGGTGCAAGAGAAAATAGCCTTATTAAAAGCATCTAATCAACATTGCCATTATTTTCAATTAACTCTGCAACTCTTCCAACTTTAGTCTTCCTTCACAACTGACACCAGTTTGACCCCAGTCCATTTACACAGCTCCAGACATTATTATGAGCTGTCCTCATCCTCAGCAGCCTCCACTCTACTATACTTTGCAATTGTGAATGCCTGTGTGTCTGAATGACCCTGGTATTATGAAAGGAGCAGGAAGATGGAAGAAAAGACTTAAATGACACACTACAGTGGGATCGCCATCAGTGCTATGTTTGAAAATGTGACTTGATTACAGTCCTTTTTTGTTGCTGAATCTCATGTCATGTTAAATCTTTATGGAATCACATGGTTCTATTAGGGAATCCTACAGTTAAACACAGATTGAATCAGTGGCCATTTTTGATGTAATGTATTTCAATAAATAGGAATGTTGAATCAAAGGCCAGAATCTGCCAATGCTTTTCATTCTAAAGTTCCAGGGAGACGCTCTTCATCCAGGTGATAGAGGGAATATGCTGTTCAGAGCAGACAGAGTGCATAATGTGCTGTACCCATCCATAGCCACAACAACATGTCATCAATATACACAGCTCACACTGTTCCCTTCACCACACACACAAGCACGCATGCACGGAGGCACACACGTTATCGCCACAGCTTTTCTCATCACATAGCTGACAGTGGTGATTACGATGAGGATGATGTGTCTGGTGCTACACAGAGGGGAATCACTTCCACTGGAGGATTAGGTCTAGTTACACAGGTAACAGGTCAGGTAACCCTGGGTGACAGGTGTAATCCTTGGGGTGAGGATCATCTGGGGGGACACTAAGGAGCGGTGACATCACATGGAGATTACGTCATTGTCCCAGGTGGTGGCGGTGACCCAATGAGTCATTGTCTTTATCAGAGCTGTGTTACTCACCAATATAGCTGCAGTACTGGCCTGAGATACAGTTGCCACATAAAGGCTTTTGGATATTTGAGAGAATGTTTAGAATCCTAAACAACCTGCCCAGTGTTCTTTAAAGTACAAATGAACAAAAAGCCAAACAGACATCCAGTGTTTCAAACAGCCACACTGGCTAATGATTATGTCTAATGTTTCTTCTCTCTCTCTGGTTGTTGTGTGACAGTTTCGATGTGGACAACGGCACATCGTCAGGACGCAGCCCGCTGGACCCCATGGCCAGCCCGGGGTCTGGGCTCATACTGCAGGGCAACTTTGTCCACAGTCAGCGGAGAGAGTCCTTCCTCTACCGCTCCGACTCGGACTATGACCTGTCACCAAAGTCCATGTCCAGAAACTCCTCCATCGCCAGTGACATGTGAGTGTTCCTTTCTCCAGCTGCCTCTCTGTTCACACTCAGTCTCACACTCTCTCTCTCTTGTTCTATTTCAGTCGATCATAGTTCACCTATTGCCGCCCCCCATCCACACACACACATTATCTTTCCACACATGCATTACTATTTCTCTCACTGAAGAGATGGATTGTTTTCATAGAGGTTATTTAACTTGATAGCTGTCTGTCAGTGTGCTTGTTGTCCCTCCCCAGGCCACTGTTTGATCGAGGTGTCACGTCTCTATTGTAAGCCTGTTTCCCTCAGCAGTAGGGGAAAGCAAATCTTACACTTGTAGGACAGCTAGCTGTAGTACCCTGAGTGTGAACCTTGAGAATGTAAAGGCCTTGCATTCTTCAGTTAGTTTGGTGATCACATTTGAAGGCTCTATTTTTAGGTATGTATTGTCTTAAATTCCTTCACTTACTACAACTATAGATTGCCATTGGGTCACCAACTTACTCGTTATCCCCAAGGTGACCAAATCAATACACACACATCTAAGGTTTCCAATGTGCTTCAGTTTAATTTCTGCCTCTCTTCTAGCTTTAGTAACGGACACACATGTAACTTGAACAGTGAACACAGAGACAGAGATGACAGAGACACAGAGACAGAGACACAGAGAGAGACACAGAGAGAGACGCAGACAGAGACACAGACACAGACACAGAGATGAGTTACCATTGAAGTGTATTAGTATAGAGCTGTGTAACCATCAACCATCTGCCACTTACCAAGATGACTATCCAGTTACGCTCAAACAGGAAATGATGTATTGACTGAAGACAGTGTATCTCCATTCAGTCTGTAGTATGGTGGTAGCCATATCCCCCCTGTCTCTCCCTGTCACTAGTGTTGCGTCCCAAATGGTACCCTATTCCCCATGTAGTGCACTACTTTTGTTTACCCACATAGGGCTCTTGTCAAAAGTAGTGCAGTGTGTGGGGAATAGGCTGCCATTCTGGACACACCCTATGATAGTGGCTGAATGACCCTGCCTTAGCCTAACCCACCTATTAGAACACCACACTAAAATCACCCTGCCTCTCTAAATGGTATTGATCACAAGTTCACAAGCCAGCTCCTCGCCAGGCTCTATGTTACATGATGTTCATACTGAGCCCCTTTCTTTTTCCAGTTGACACATCCAGACCAACTTACAGGAGCAATTGTAGTTAAGTGCCTTGCACAAGGGCACATCAACATATTTTTCACCTAGTCAGCGCAGGGATTCAAACCAGCAACCTTTCGGTTAGTGGCCCAACACAGTCAATCACGGATTACAAAAAGAAAACCAGCCCCGTCGCGGACCAGTATGTCTTGCTCACAGACAGACTAAATCACTTTTTTGCTCGCTTTGAGGACAATACAGTGCCACTGACACGGCCCGCTACCAAAACCTGCGGGCTCTCCTTCACTGCAGCCGAGGTGAGTAAAACATTTAAACTTGTTAACCCTCGCAAGGCTGCAGGCCCAGACGGCATTCCCAGCCGCGTCCTCAGAGCATGCGCAGACCAGCTGGCTGGTGTGTTTAAGGACATATTCAATCAATCCTTATCCCAGTCTGCTGTTCCCACATGCTTCAAGAGGGCCACCATTGTTCCTGTTCCCAAGAAAGCTAAGGTAACTGAGCTAAACGACTACCGCCCCGTAGCACTCACTTCCGTCATCATGAAGTGCTTTGAGAGACTAGTCAAGGACCATATCACCTCCTCCCTACCTGACACCCAAGACCCACTCCAATTTGCTTACCGACCCAATAGGTCCACATACGACGCAATCGCAACCACACTGCACACTGCCCTAACCCATCTGGACAAGAGGAATACCTATGTGAGAATGCTGTTCATCGACTACAGCTCAGCATTTAACACCATAGTACCCTCCAAACTCGTCATCAAGCTCGAGACCCTGGGTCTCGACCCTGCCCTGTGCAACTGGGTCCTGGACTTCCTGACGGGCCGCCCCCAGGTGGTGAGGGTAGGTAACAACATCTCCACCCCGCTGATCCTCAACACTGGGGCCCCACAAGGGTGCGTTCTGAGCCCTCTCCTGTACTCCCTGTTCACCCACGACTGCGTGGCCATGCACGCATCCAACTCAATCATCAAGTTTGCGGACGACACTACAGTGGTAGTCTTGATTACCAACAACGACGAGACGGCCTACAGGGAGGAGGTGAGGGCCCTCGGAATGTGGTGTCAGGAAAATAACCTCACACTCAACGTCAACAAAACAAAGGAGATGATTGTGGACTTCAGGAAACAGCAGAGGGAGCACCCCCTTATCCACATCGACGGGACAGTAGTGGAGAAGGTGGAAAGTTTTAAGTTCCTCGGTGTACACATCACGGACAAATTGAATTGGTCCACCCACACAGACAGCGTTGTGAAGATGGCGCAGCAGCGCCTCTTCAACCTCAGGAGGCTGAAGAAATTCCGCTTGTCACCAAAAGCACAAACTTCTACAGATGCACAATCGAGAGCATCCTGTCGGGCTGTATCACCGCCTGGTACGGCAACTGCTCCGCCCACAACCGTAAGGCTCTCCAGAGGGTAGTGAGGTCTGCACAACACATCACCGGGGGCAAACTACCTGCCCTCCAGGACACCTACACCACCAGATGTCACAGGAAGGCCATAATAATTATCAAGGACAACAACCACCCAAGCCACTGCCTGTTCACCCCGCTATCATCCAGAAGGTGAGGTCAATACAGGTGCATCAAAGCAGGGACCGAGAGACTGAAAAACAGCTTCTATCTCAAGGCCATCAGACTGTTAAACAGCCACCACTAACATTTAGTGGCCGCTGCCAACATACTGACTCAACTCCAGCCACTTTAATAATGGGAATTGATGGAAATTATGTAAAAATTTATCACTAGCCTCTTTAAACAATGCCACTTAAATATAATGTTTACATACCCAACATTACTCACCTCATATGTATATGTATATACTGTACTCTATATCATCTACTGCATCTGCATCTCCTGACCTGACTGCCCTTAACCAACAGAAAAACATCCTATGGCGTTCTGCATTAGCATCGAACAGCCCCCGTGATATGCAACTTTTCAGGGAAGCCAGAAACCAATATACACAGGCAGTTAGAACAGCCAAGGCTAGCTTTTTCAAGCAGAAATTTGCTTCCTGCAACACAAATTCAAAAAAGTTCTGGGACACCGTAAAGTCCATGGAGAATAAGAACACCTCCTCCCAGCTTCCAACCGCCCTGAAGATAGGAAACACTGTCACCACCGACAAATCCACTATAATTGAGAATTTCAATAAGCATTTTTCTACGGCTGGCCATGCTTTCCACTTGGCTACCCCTACCCGGGACAACAGCACTGCCCTCCCCTCTGCTACTCGCCCAAGCCTTCCCCATTTCTCTTTCTCCCAAATACAGTCAGCTGATGTTCTTAATGAGCTGCAAAATCTGGACCCTTACAAATCAGCCGGGCTAGATAATCTGGACCCTTTCTTTCTAAAACTATCTGCTGAAATTGTTGCCACCCCTATTACTAGCCTCTTCAACCTCTCTTTCGTGTCGTCTGAGATCCCCAAAGATTGGAAAGCAGCTGCGGTTATCCCCCTCTTCAAAGGGGGGGACACCCTTGACCCTAACTGCTACAGACCTATATCTATCCTACCCTGCCTTTCTAAGGTCTTCGAAAGCCAAGTCAACAAACAGATTACCGACCATTTCGAATCACACCACACCTTCTCCGCTATGCAATCTGGTTTCAGAGCTGGTCATGGGAGCACCTCAGCCACGCTCAAGGTCATAAACGATATCGTAACCGCCATCGATAGGAAACAATACTGTGCAGCCGTATTCATTGACCTGGCCAAGGCTTTTGACTCTGTCAATCACCACATCCTCATTGGCAGACTCGACAGCCTTGGTTTCTCTAATGATTGCCTCGCCTGGTTCACCAACTACTTCTCTGATAGAGTTCAGTGTGTCAAATCGGAGGGTCTGTTGTCCGGGCCTCTGGCAGTCTCTATGGGGGTGCCACAGGGTTCAATTCTTGGACCGACTCTCTTCTCTGTTTACATCAATGATGTCGCTCTTGCTGCTGGTGATTCTCTGATCCACCTCTACGCAGACGACACTATTCTGTATACTTCTGGCCCTTCTTTTGACACTGTGTTAACAACCCTCCAGGCGAGCTTCAATGCCATACAACTCTCCTTCCGTGGCCTCCAACTGCTCTTAAATACAAGTAAAACCAAATGCATGCTCTTCAACCGATCGCTGCCTGCTCCTGCCCGCCTGTCCAACATCACTACTTTGGACGGCTCTGACTTAGAATATGTGGACAACTACAAATACCTAGGTGTCTGGTTAGACTGTAAACTCTCCTTCCAGACCCACATCAAACATCTCCAATCCAAAGTCAAATCTAGAATTGGCTTCCTATTCCGCAACAAAGCATCCTTTACTCATGCTGCCAAACATACCCTTGTAAAACTGACCATCCTACCAATCCTCGACTTCGGTGATGTCATTTACAAAATAGCCTCCAAAACCCTACTCAATAAATTGGATGCAGTCTATCACAGTGCCATCCGTTTTGTCACCAAAGCCCCATATACTACCCACCACTGCGACCTGTACACTCTCGTTGGCTGGCCCTCGCTTCATACTCGTCGCCAAACCCATTGGTTCCAGGTCATCTACAAGACCCTGCTAGGTAAAGTCCCCCCTTATCTCAGCTCGCTGGTCACCATAGCAGCACCTACCCGTAGCACGCGCTCCAGCAGGTATATCTCTCTAGTCACCCCCAAAACCAATTCTTCCTTTGGACGCCTCTCCTTCCAGTTCTCTGCTGCCAATGACTGGAACGAACTACAAAAATCTCTGAAACTGGAAACACCTATCTCCCTCACTAGCTTTAAGCACCAGCTGTCAGAGCAGCTCATAGATTACTGCACCTGTACATAACCCATCTACAATTTAGCCCAAACAAATACCTCTTTACCTACTGTATTTATTTATTAATTTATTTTGCTCCTTTGCACCCCATTATTTCTGTCTCTACTTTGCACTTTCTTCCAATGCAAACCAACCATTCCAGTGTTTTTTTTTTTTTTTTATTTTTTTTTTTTTATTTTTTTTTAGTTTTTATTTTACTTGCTGTGTTGTACTCACTTCGCCTCCATGGCCTTTTATATTTTTATTTATTTATACATATATCTGTTTGCCTTCACCTCCCTTATCTCACCTCACTTGCTCACATTGTATATAGACTTATTTTTTTATCTTTTTCACTGTATTATATGTTTGTTTTTACTCCATGTGTAACTATGTGTTGTTGTATGTGTCGAACTGCTTTGCTTTATCTTGGCCAGGTCGCAATTGTAAATGAGAACGTGTTCTCAATTTGCCTACCTGGTTAAATAAAGGTTAAATAAAAAAAATAAAAAATAAAAAATCTTGCCATCTTTATGTAATACATGTATCACTAGCCACTTTAAACTATGCCACTTTATGTTTATATACCCTACATTACTCATCTCATATGTATATACTGTACTCTATACCATCTACTGCATCTTGCCTATGCCGTTCTGTACCATCACTCATTCATATATCTTTATGTACATATTCTTTATCCCTTTACACTTGTGTGTGTATAAGGTAGTAGTTGTGGAATTGTTAGGTTAGATTACTTGTTGGTTATTACTGCATTGTCGGAACTAGAAGCACAAGCACTTCGCTACACTCACATTAACAACTGCTAACCATGTGTATGTGACAAAAACATTTTTTTGATTTTTTGGGGGGATTTTTGATTTTGAACACTCTTAACCACAAGGCTACCAGCTAACCCATTTGCCATGCAGTGTTAGATGTTTGTTTAGTATTTTTTTCTTGGTATTTGTTTTTTTTTCTTGTCACATACAGTACACCGGATAGGTGCAGTGAAGTGTGTTGTTTTACAGGGTCAGCCATAGTAGTACGGCACCCCTTTACTCTGGAGGCCAGCTGTTACTCTGGGGGCCAACTGTTACTCTGGAGGCCAACTGTTACTCTGGGGGCCAACTGTTACTCTGGAGGCCAACTGTTACTCTGGGGGCCAACTGTTACTCTGGAGGCCAGTTGTTACTCTGGGGGCCAACTGTTTCTCTGGGGGCCAACTGTTACTCTGGAGGCCAACTGTTACTCTGGGGACCAACTGCTACCCTGGGGGCCAACTGTTTCTCTAGGGGCCAACTGCTACCCTGGGGGCCAACTGTTACTCTGAGGGCCAACTGTTACTCTGGAGGCCAACTGTTACCCTGGAGGCCAACTGTTACTCTGGGGGCCAACTGCTACCTTGGGGGCCAATTGTTACTCTGGAGGCCAACTGTTACTCTGGGGACCAACTGCTACCCTGGGGGCCAACTGTTACTCTGAGGGCCAACTGTTACTCTGGGGGCCAACTGTTTCTCTAGGGGCCAACTGCTACCCTGGGGGCCAACTGTTACTCTGAGGGCCAACTGTTACTCTGGAGGCCAACTGTTACCCTGGAGGCCAACTGTTACTCTGGGGGCCAACTGCTACCTTGGGGGCCAATTGTTACTCTGGAGGCCAGCTGTTAATATGGGGTCCAACTGTTACTCTGGAGGCCAACTGTTATCCTGGAGGCCAACTGTTACTCTGGAGGCCAGTTGTTACTCTGGGGGCCAGCTGTTACTCTGGAGGCCCGTTGTTACTCTGGGGGCCAGCTGTTACTCTGGAGGCCAGTTGTTACTCTGGGGGCCAACTGTTACTCTGGAGGCCAGTTGTTACTCTGGGGGCCAGCTGTTACTCTGGAGGCCAGTTGTTACTCTGGGGGCCAGCTGTTACTCTGGAGGCCAGTTGTTACTCTGGGGGCCAACTGTTACTCTGGAGGCCAGTTGTTACTCTGGGGGCCAGCTGTTACTCTGGGGGCCAACTGTTACCCTGGGGACCAACTGTTACCCTGGAGGCACACTGTTACTCTGAGGGCCAACTGTTACTCTGGGGGCCAACTGTTACTCTGGGGGGCAACTGCTACCCTGGTGGCCAACTGTTACTCTGAGGGCCAACTGTTACTCTGAGGGCCAAATGTTAATCTGAGGGTCAACTGTTACTCTGGGGCTTATCATTGATGTACAGTCAAATTAGAAACCGATGTCTTTGCTATCTAACACTGACATGAATCCCAAACACAGTATATTGGACTAAATGACTTGCTTTTCTAGGGGAACAAACATAGATGTCTCTAAGGAAATAATTTACTGACAGAATCTTACTGAAATTTCTTTGGTGCCTCTATGTAAACAGTTCTGTCTGCAGATAAAAAATAAATAAATCCCGCTGGGTACTAGCTAACACAAACCAGTGTTAGGGGCTGGGGGGAGGGAAGTCAGGAGGAGAGGGAAGCTGGAATGCAACCTCTAGCCTAATCTCTCTCTCTCTCTCCCTCCCCACTCGTTCTCTCTCTCTCACGCTCTCTCTCAGTTCAATTTAAGGGGCTTTATTGGCATGTGAAACATCTCTCTAACGCCCTCCCTCTCTCTCTTTCGCTTGTCCTCTTTTTCAAGCTCTATAAAAGTATTTTCCCCTTTACTGAAAAGGTACGATATAGAAGAATGTTATGGAGAAATAGAGGATTGAGATTGCCTCTGTAATAGTTTACCAGTTTACTTATATGACCATAACTACTACTGCTGCTAATGTCAGTGATAGGATGTGATAGGATGTGATCGCCTTGGAGCAGGTGATTTTTCTTCATGTCTATTTCTTCCTCCCATTCCCGCCCTCCCTCTTTCTCTAAGTTCAGAGGGCAGTGTTTGTGGCACATTCCACCCTAGTCTCCTAGGATGACAGGGCATGATGCCACCCCCTTACTTTGTGCCCACAGACTTGTGGCAGCACAGGAAGTGGGTGGGGATTGGGGGATAAAGTGAGGAGGGGTTGGGGGGATTGCACACTGTTTTACACCCACAGGAACCCAGGGAGACAGTCATTTAGAAGGAGAGGAGGAAAGAGGTTTCTTGCTGTCGTTGTGACCAGTGTCAGAATTTAGGAGCTGCCATGCGAGTCATTGGCAGGTTTTTCAGAGACCCGGGGGTCCACTCTATTGGCACGTTCCTGGCTCGTGGTAAAACGTGAAAGTGCATAGAGTCAATGAAGAAGCAGATATGTTTATGGATATATCCATAACATAGCCTAGTAGACATGCCATATAGCCATGCTACACGTACTGCCATAACATGGCTGGAGTCATTTCCTCTTTGTCACCGAGCGGGTGGAAATTTGAAGGTCATGTTTAGATCTGTGTATAAAAGTGTGTCCAGGTGTGTCAAAAAATACAATGTAACCTCTCTTTATCTTGTTCTCTTTTTGCAGTCATGGCGACGATATGATTGTAACACCATTTGCACAGGTGAGCAATGGCACACAGGCTAAACAAGTTGTATTGTGTTGTTTTGCTGCCTAATTCCTTGGGGAAACCACAGTAGAGTATGTTATCATGATATTGTGCAATAGACACAGGCCCATTGTTCAATCACTGTTCAAACGTGTGAGATTATTTTGAGGGTTTTAATGTTAATCTGTCCTGATCTCCTTCAGGTTCTGGCCAGTCTAAGAACTGTACGGAATCATTTTGCTGCATTAAGCAATTGTTCACAAGACAGAGTGTCCAACAAGTAAGTCCTCAGAAGCATACACTGTATACTCAATGAATCTGTATTTACTGCTGTGTAGTAGTCTAGAGCAAGGCACCCAAATAACCAATTTATTGCCAAATATTAGTGTTGTTTTTCTTTTTTGGGACTATATATGTATTTATATGATGATATCTCCAAATGAAGTCTCCTGCTATGGTGTTTTGTTAAAAATGGCTTCAGTATTCCCCATACCATCTCTCTTTGGTCTGCGCGCTATACAGCCAGGCACTTGCTGCTGCTGCATTTTACACAATGTGGTGGAGAATACGTGAATGTCACTCCTTAGCTGTAGTTCTCCCCCTACTGTTCTTGACTGGGACTACAACAACACTCAGTAAAGGTGCCCCCCTGCCATATTGCTCCTGTTCAACGTGAGATCTGTGATGAATGAGGACTGATTCAGCTGAACAGGGACCGGTGCAGTATATTGACCTCTGTTAGTGAGACAAAGAGGGGGATAAAGAGAGGGGGAAGATAGATAGGAGGAGTTCGATAGGGGAGAGATGGGAGGTAGTGCAGTAGTGTTGTTTTGGGAGGAGATGTATCAATGTGTGTTTTGTTTCTCCCCACACCAGGAGATCACCCATGTGTAATCCACCACCCATCACCAAGACCACCTTCACAGGTACGCTGATAGTCTTTAAGTGTGGTCTCTGTGTATGTTAGTGTGTGTGTGCATGTGTGCGTGTGTGTGTGTGTGTGTGTGTGTGTGTGTGTGTGTGTGTGTGTGTGTGTGTGTGTGTGTGTGTGTGTGTGTGTGTGTGTGTGTACTGTATGAATATGTTGATACAATTGAAAGGAGGGAGAGAAAATGCTCTACCGTTCTACAGCAATATTGTCCATTCTATCAGCTGTGGAAAAGGCAAAGAGGCCTTGATGATGGTGTCATGGCATTCTGATATGACAGATGGGGGGATGGGAACTGTCAGAGACGGAGGATGATGATACAGACATCCTTTAGGGGGAGCCAAACAATAGGACACTGGATAAAAACCATCCATGTTTAGAAGAGATACGCCTCTAGCTACAGTATAGCACAATGGGAACCAAAAACCATATAGGCTGCAGGACAGTGGTTAGCAACCCTGGTACAGGACGACCTGGTCGTCTGTCTGTCTGGTCGTCTGTCTATCACCTGCTGGTTCGTCTGTCTGTCTGTCTGTCTGTCTGTCTGTCTGTCTGTCTGTCTGTCTGTCTGTCTGTCTGTCTGTCTGTCACTCAGCCTTGTGTGTAAAGGCTTCTGTGCCCAAGTGCTGTCAGGCTCCATGCTCCATCCCCTGACTGATAGCTTATAGCCTGCCCCTACATTCCACACATCCCTATGGGATCCTGCTAGCATCATGTCGCTACATTCCACACAGCCCTATGGGATCCTGCTAGCATCATGTCGCTACATTCCACATAGCCCTATGGGATCCTGCTAGCATCAGGTCGCTGCTGTACGTCTGTGGCTGTGCTTAGCAGGACAGTGTGACCCCTCACCTTTCACTACCCACTGTAGCAGTGACCTGGGTATACAGTGATAGGAGGTAAGTGGAATGACATCTAAATCAGTGTGTCTAACTAACACACCATGAAAGGGACCGGGAATTCACAAGCAATGTACTTAATAACCCAGAGCCAACCAACAGAGCAGTGAAATGACAATATCAAATTAGCTTTCATATTGTACTATATGAAATCTGTAAGATACAGATGTCAAAGAGGAGAGGATAGTCGTGCACTTTGTCTTCAGCATAGGGCTTCTCTCTCAGGTGTTTTTGTTAGGGAGAGGCAACAGGGATAGAAGCCCAGTGGACCAGAAGAGATCTGTTCTTGAAGGGCACCTCTCCTTGCCCTCTAGCACTATGTACGGCTGGCAGTTTGGCAGGGTGAGCAGCCAACCGTGGTAGTAGGTCCCATATTCTGTTAGTTGGTCCTGTAGTAGGACCCATACGCTGATGGTAGGTCCCATACTCTATTAGTTGGTCCTGTAGTAGGAACCATACTCTGATGGTAGGTCCCATACTCTATTAGTAGGTCCCATATTCTGTTAGTTGCTCCTGTAGTAGGACCCATACTCTGGTGGTAGGTCCCATACTCTGGTGGTAGGTCCCATACTCTGTTAGTTGGTCCTGTAGTAGGAACCATACTCTGGTAGTAGGTCCCATACTCTGTTAGTAGGTCATGTACTAGGAACCATACTCTGGTAGTAGGACCCATACGCTGGTAGTAGGACCCATACGCTGGTAGTAGGCCCCATACGCTGGTAGTAGGACCCATACTCTGGTAGTAGGTCATGTACTAGGAACCATACTCTGGTAGTAGGACCCATACTCTGTTAGTAGGTCATGTACTAGGAACCATACTCTGGTAGTAGGACCCATACTCTGGTAGTAGGACCCATACGCTGGTAGTAGGACCCATACTCTGGTAGTAGGTCCCATACTCTGTTAGTAGGTCCTGTAGTAGGAACCATACTTTGGTAGTAGGACCCATACTCTGGTAGTAGGTCCCATACTCTGTTAGTAGGTCCTGTAGTAGGAACCGTACTCTGGTGGTAGGACCCATATTCTGGTAGTAGGACCCATACGCTGATGGTATGTCCTGTAGTAGGAACCATATTCTGTTAGTAGGTCCTGTAGTAGGAACCATACTCTGGTAGTAGGTCCCATACTCTGTTAGTAGGTCATGTACTAGGAACCATACTCTGGTAGTAGGACCCATACTCTGTTAGTAGGTCATGTACTAGGAACCATACTCTGGTAGTAGGACCCATACTCTGTTAGTAGGTCATGTACTAGGAACCATACTCTGGTAGTAGGACCAATACTCTGTTAGTAGGTCATGTACTAGGAACCATACTCTGGTAGTAGGACCCATACTCTGGTAGTAGGACCCATACTCTGGTAGTAGGACCCATACTCTGTTAGTAGGTCATGTACAAGAAACCATACTCTGGTAGTAGGACCCATACTCTGGTAGTAGGTCCCATACTCTGTTAGTAGGTCATGTACTAGGAACCATACTCTGGTAGTAGGACCCATACTCTGGTAGTAGGACCCATACTCTGATGGTAGGTCCCATACTCTGGTAGTAGGACCCATACTCTGGTAGTAGGTCATGTACTAGGAACCATACTCTGGTAGTAGGACCCATACTCTGTTAGTAGGACCCATACTCTGATGGTAGGTCCCATACTCTGGTAGTAGGTCCCATACTCTGTTAGTAGGTCCTGTAGTAGGTCCCATACTCTCATAGTATGTCTTGTAGTAGGTCCCATACTTTGATAGTAGGTCCTGTAGTTGGTCCCATACTCTGCCAATTGCTCCCCTACTCTGTTAGTAGGTCCCATACTCTGCCAGTATGTCCTATACTCTGTTAGTAGGTCCTGTAGTAGGTCCCATATTCTGATAGTATGCCCTGTAATAGGTCCCATACTCTGTCAGTAGGTTCTATACTCTGATAGTAGGTCCCATACTCTGTCAGTAGGTCCCATACTCTGTCAGTAGATTCTATGCTCTGATAGTAGGACCTATACTCTGTCAGTAGGTTCTATACTCTGTTAGTAGGTCCCATACTCTGTCAGTAGGTTCTATGCTCTGATAGTAGGTCCCATACTCTGTCAGTAGGTTCTATACTCTGTTAGTAGGTCCCATACTCTGATAGTAGGTCCTGTAGTAGGTCCCATATTCTGATAGTAGGTCCTGTAGTAGGTCCCATACTCTCATATTAGGTCCTGTAGTAGGTCCCATACTCTCATTGTAGGTCCTGTAGTAGGCCCCATACTCTCATAGTAGGTCTTGTAGTAGGTCCCATACTTTGATAGTAGGTCCTGTAGTTGGTCCCATACTCTGCCAATTGCTCCCCTACTCTGTTAGTAGGTCCCATACTCTGCCAGTATGTCCCATACTCTGTTAGTAGGTCCCATACTCTGATAGTAGGTCCTGTAGTAGGTCCCATACTCTGATAGTAGGTCCTGTAGTAGGTCCCATATTCTGATAGTAGGTCCTGTAGTAGGTCCCATACTCTGATAGTAGGTCCTGTAGTAGGTCCCATACTCTGATAGTAGGTCCTGTAGTAGGTCCCATACTCTGATAGTAGGTCCTGTAGTAGGTCCCATACTCTGATAGTAGGTCCTGTAGTAGGTCCCATACTCTATCAGTAGGTTCTATCCTCTGTTAGTAGGTCCCATACTCTGATAGTAGGTCCTGTAGTAGGTCCCATATTCTGATAATATGTCCTGTAATAGGTCCCACACTCTGTCAGTAGATCCCATACTCTGTCAGTAGGTTCTATACTCTGATAGTAGGTCCCATACTCTGTCAGTAGGTTCTATACTCTGATATTAGGTTCTATACTCTGATAGTAGGTCCCATGCTCTGTTAGTAGGTCCCATACTCTGATAGTAGGTCCTGTAGTAAACATGTTTGCTCCATGTACAACATAGTTCTCTAGTTCTAGATCTATCAAGCACATTTTGTAGGTAAGTGATGTTGGTAGGTCCCATATTCTGATAGCATGCCCTGTAATAGGTCCCATACTCTGTCAGTAGGTTCTATACTCTGATAGTAGGTCCCATACTCTGTTAGTAGGTCCCATACTCTGATAGTAGGTCCTGTAGTAGGTCCTATACTCTGTTAGTAGGTCCTGCAGTAGGTCCCATATTCTGATAGTAGGTCCTGTAGTAGGTCCCATATTCTGACAGTATGCCCTGTAATAGGTCCCATACTCTGTCAGTAGGTCCCATACTCTGTCAGTAGGTCCCATACTCTGTCAGTAGGTTCTATACTATGATAGTAGGTCCCATACTCTGTTAGTAGGTCCCATACTCTGTCTCATAGTCTGCTCTTCTCACACTCAGGGTATTGTAGATCTCCTATTAATGCCCTTTTCCTTTCTATCCTCCTCTCTCACAAACACATATCCAAGCTAGAATCCAAGCTAGCCCTGTTAAAACAATATGCATGCGTGAAATACCAAACCCAAATACAGTATGCTCAAGTGAAAGGTGACATGACATTCAAAACCTAATTTTCTCACACAACACTCTCCTATCTACCCTGGAACATGCGTAGAACACAGTGTATGATGAATTGATGACATTGCACTATATTTAGAACTGATCAGAGTGCATCCATTATGGGCTATAAAAGAGAGCTTGATTCATCAGCTTGATTGTTTGAGTGTACTGACTACTTGTAATTCATGCAGAGGTCGATGCTGGCCAGGCAGTGCCATCCTGTTGAGACAGACAATGAGGAGGTGATTTATAACAGTCTAAATGGGACATAGAGAGGCCAGTGGGGCATTAGACGAGCCCTGCCATGAGTCCCACATGACATTTAGGCTGGTCTCTTCCACATTTGTCCCCATCCCTTCCATCTCTATCACTTAGTTTATCAGACATCTCTCCATCGATTGGTTGGTGTTTGAAGATGGCTAATTTTAGAGCGGGCTAAGAATAGACTGATGAGCAGAATAGACCAATGAGGAGTGATGTAGGTTTATGAACTCAGAGCTCTGAGAGACAATAGTGCTGGTCTAGTGGTAAGCAACATGCTTTGATCCAGACATAGGTGGTGAGGGAGAAAAAGCTGTTGTCACTTGATTCATTCTGATCTGATGTGCTTCACTTAATAGGGACAGACTGCATCCTGGATAATTGCATTGTTGTTATCATAGTAGTTATAGAAGAACAACATGGTATAAGGGACAAAGTATTGCCATGTAATAATAAGATCATTTTTTTGCATATCCCAACTGGGGTCACGGCCTTGATCTGCCATTATCAATGGCAACCCTGGGAGTGCCTTGCTCAAGGGCACATAAACAGATGTTTCACCTTGTCGACTCTGGGATTCAAACTGACAACCTTTCAGTTACTAGGACTGTCGCTAACCACTAGGCTACCTGCCGCGAGGTGTATCTCTCGAAGAGTTTCCTTCTAGTTTTATATCTTGAAGATTGGACATCAAATAAAATGGAATCAAACCAAAACACAATGATGATGATGATGATGGTTATGATAATTATGATTTCCAAAGCAATGACAACATACATTAGTTTAGAACAGCAACATGTCCCTGCTGGCGGTATGTACAGCATTACCCTTCTCCCACTTCCAGTCCCAGTCCAGCTCCAGTGTTCCTATCCTCTCCGGTCCAGGGTTTGGCAGCAGCCTGCCATCTGTGCAGCAGAGTAGTCTCTCGTGCACTGGTGTCTGATGTCGCACTAGGCATGAGAAGAATGTCATTGACGTCAGTGCAGTCCCTGTCAGAGAGAGTGGCACCCCACCCACTGATATCAAATCAGAGAGGGAGAAAGATAACGAGAGAGGGATAACGAGAGAGGGAGAGAGATAACGAGAGGGAGAGAGATAACGAGAGAGGGAGAGGAAGAATGATACACGGAGGGAGAGGGAGGGAAAAGGAAAAAGATGAAGAGGAGGAGGAGGAGGAGAGGCAGAGAAATGTAAAAGAGAGGGTGAGGGAGGGGGCAAAGAGGAAAAAGTAATGTAATGCCGATGTTTGTGAGGGTTGTGAGTTATGTTGGGAATATTACTGTACATGTGGCACACACATACGCACACACACTCCATTGCCCTCCACCCTGCCCTTTCCCACCTAGACAAAATGAATACCTACGTGAAAATGCTGTTCATTGACTACAGCTCAGCGTGCAACACCATAGTGTCCTCGAAGCTCATCACTAAGCTAAGGACCCTGGGACTAAACACCTCACTTTGCAACTGGATCCTGGACTTCCTGACGGGCCGACCCCAGGTGGTGAGGGTAAGCAACAACACATCCTCCACGCTGACCCTCAACACAGGGCCCCTCAGGCCCTGTTCACTCACAAAGTTTTCCGACGACACAACGGTGGTAGGCCTGGTGGTGGTAGGTCTGATCACTGACGGCAATGAGACAGCCTGCAGGGGGAGGTCAGAGACTTAGCAGTGTGTTGCCAGGACAACAACCTCTCCCTCAGTGTCAGTAAGACCAAGGAGCTGATCGTGGACTACAGGAAACAAAGGGCCGAGCACGCCACAATTTACATCGACGGGGCTGTAGTGGAGCAGGTCGAGAGCTTCAAGTTCCTCGGTATCCACAACACTGAGGATCTATCATGGTCCAAACACACCACCACAGTCGTAAAGACGGCACAACAATGCCTCTTCCCCCTCCAGAGGCTGAAAAGATTTGGCATGGACCCTCATCCTCAAAAGGTTCTACAGCTGCACCATCGAGAGCATCTTCACTGGCTGCATCACCGCTTGGTATGGCAACTGCTCGGCATCCGACTGCAAGGCACTACAGAGGGTAGGTGTGTATGACCCAGTACATCACTGGGGCCGAGCTCCTTGCCATCCAGGACCTCTATACCAGGCGGTGTCAGAGGAAGGCCCAAAAAACTGTCAAAGACTCCATCCACCCAAGCTACAGGCTGTTCTCTCTGCTACCGTACGGCAATAGCTACCAACAGGACCCTGAACAGCTTCTATCCCCAAGCCTTAAGACTTCTAAACAAGACTGCAAAATAGCTAATCAAATGGCTACCCGGACTACCTGCGTACAGGTACATACAGTAGCTACCTCAATTTCCTCGTACCCCTGCACATCAAATCATATAGCCATGTTATTTTCTACTCCCTGTATATAGCCATGTTATTTTCTACTCCCTGTATATAGCCATGTTATTTTCTACTCCCTGTATATAGCCATGTTATTCTTACTTGTTATTTATATTTGTTATTCACTGTGTATGTATTCCTCGTGTCATTATTTCATTTTTTTAAATGTTATTTTACCTTATCTTTATCTTATCTTTAACTCTGCATTGTTGGACCCTTTGTTGCACCCATAAGTAAGCATTTCACACCTGTTGCCTACGAAGCATGTGACAAATAAAATGTGATTTGATTTGAATGTTCTTTACTTTGCGCCAGCTGTCTTACTGTACATTAGTTCATAATCAGACACACTCCAGTGCCTACAGTATGTGTGTTTCTTAATGATTGCTCTCTCTGTATGCTTTAGTTACACACATGGTGTAATGCAACATATCTAGGGTTGCAAAGCTACTGGTAATTTACCAAAGTGACCGGAATCTTCAGTCATTTTGGTGATTAACAGAAAATCTATGGCAATCTATCGTAACGTTGGTCATTTATACTTGAATAACTTGTTAAAAATGTATTCATTCATATATAGTATTCATTCTTTATATCTGTGTCCATTTTGTCTATGAGTTTCTAATGTATAGACCATATGAATCAAGAGAAAATAGACAAATTAATGAAAAAAGCATGTAATCAACAATGACATTGTTTTCAATTTCCTCTGCAACTCGTCCAACTATTGACTTTTTTCACAACTGGCACCAGTTTGACGCCAAAACATTGACAGCAAATACATATTGACATAGTAAAATAAAAAAGTATGTAAAAAAATGTTTTTAAGGATATTTCATGACGAAACCGTTATTTAACGCCAATGTTATTCACTAAATTGATGGTTTATATTTAGGAAAATGTTTTACAGCTTTGTCATTCAACTTTTTTTGTCATCTTAGTTAATTATTTCATATATTTTACATATGATAAGGCCAGAGAGAGGGCCAG
This sequence comes from Salvelinus fontinalis, assembly GCF_029448725.1. NCBI lineage: Eukaryota > Metazoa > Chordata > Actinopteri > Salmoniformes > Salmonidae > Salvelinus > Salvelinus fontinalis. The sequence continues at coordinate 19,251,308 of NC_074668.1, read as the reverse complement.
AGATAGTTACGGACACGTGATAATCTGCAATACCCTAAAGGGCCGCTAGATGTATTTTGATAAATTACATAAAATCTGGTAGTTTACTAGGAAACTTAGTCAGTCTCCAGTAATACATCCTGCCTTGGTAACCCTAACCATATCCCATTGCCTTAAAAGTTCTCCCCAATCCTAATTTAGACAATATTAATATTAATTGGCTTTTGAGGTGACACATTTTATTCATGTATGACTTGCATACATTTGCAGTGGAAATAGGGAATATGGACTACAATAGAAATGAAAAATATTTGAGACACTGTTATTTCAGGTTTGAAAGGAGTTAGAATAGACTTCGGACACCTCAACCATGACATTGTTTGAAACTGTCTGTCTTCACCCGTATTATTTAGACTGTTCCTTTTGAAACAGCTTCTACTAGTTCACTGTCAGACATCTGTCTCAGGCACATACTGCATGGTACATCTCTTTTTCTCCATCCCTCTTTCTCTGTCTCTCTCCTTATCTGTACATCACCCCTCCCTCTCTGTAGAATGGATACACACATTGAGCTCCAGGTCTACTGCCCCATACTCCAGGCCAGGCTTTCAGTGCGGCCCTCCCCTATCCACAGTGCAGTCCTCTCAGGCTTTAGGTACAAGCTCTGAGGAAGAGCATCGATCTGCCGTCTGGATACCAGGGAGGCTACACACACAGCATCTATAGGACGGAGCCCAGACACAACACACACCCATTGGATTATAAGCACTTTTGTCTCTGGATAGCGTTGACGTGTAGCTTTTATGCTCCAGGGAGGCTGAGAAGGCAGAGTGATGTGTTATGGTTAGCTCTCCATCTGGCGCGTGTGTGTGTGTGTGGTGTGTGCGGTAAGCACTCACCCCCCAGCAAGCCGGCCAGGCAGCCAACCAGCATGCTACAGTGTGCTCCCCATTGTTCCTGCCTGGAGATGAAAACCTGCTGGGTGTGAGATTGTGGTTTGGACAGCGTCTGGACCTACTGCCCCTCCTCCTCCATCCCTCCCTCATCCCTCCTCTCGGCAGACATGGGCCTGCTAATTAAACTGCTCTTCATCCTGCTCCATGACTGGAATTATATATCTTCTATTGACTGTATACTGAACCTCAGACACACACATCATTGAGAGACTGGGATTGTGTTGTTTTGCATTTGTGTGTATGTATGCATGTGTATGTCTCTGTTTTATTGTTTTATGTATCAGATCTGAACCTAAAGGCCACCCTCCATATTCCCTGTCTCTGCTGTGATTTTAACTGAGGCACACTCAACAGCCTTCCTGCTCTGTAACGCTGGATGCTCATGTAAAGGACGTCACGCTGTTTGCTTAGCGAGTACCACCTTCCTCCTGATTCAGCCCATATCTGGTGTGAACTCAGGACCTGTACCTTGCTAGCACACGTGACTGCCCTCCTGCGTCTTGCCAGTCAGCGCCACATGAAAAGCTAGCTATTCGCTGGCGCAAGTGGGGACACTTCAGGCTGAGGAGTATGTTTCACACATCCCCATGTGCTACACTCCGCTCTGGTTGACCATGTTCGTTCCCCGTCTCTCACGGTTCCAGGACTATACGCCCCTGTCATTCCTCCAAAGGTTTGGACAGTAGGACTTTTGGACACGGGGGGGGGGGGGGGGGATCGCTGGCTTTGAACAACCTGGTTCAGGGTGTTGGTCTCTGGGATAGGATTCAGGACTCTAGGCCTTTCTGGTCTCTCCCTATCAGGGTGTCTGTCTTGGGGTGGAAATCAGACTTGTGACTTGGCCCCTCTCACTCTCCTACTGGCCCCTCTGCACCAGTATGAAGAGTCACCCATGCGTCCACTCGGGGCATCTCAGCATCGCTGTGTGTGGGGAGGCAGACCCCGGGCCAGCTGCCTGCGCTAGGCCCCTGAAGCGCCCCTGTACTGACCCCCTGCCCCCCTGTCTCGTCCCCCCAGAGGAGGCCTACCAGAAACTGGCCACCGAGACGTTGGAGGAGCTGGACTGGTGCCTGGACCAGCTGGAGACCCTGCAGACCAGACACTCAGTTGGCGAGATGGCCTCCAACAAGGTAACAACAAAAACCTTTCCCTTACGTGTCATATTTTTTTATTTATTTATTCATTTTTGTTTAAAACAGGTGAGTAATTGGATGACCAATTGTCATTTGCAATTGAGATTGTTGGCTTCCCACATGGTTGGAACAACAACAACAAAAACTATTTTCTCTCTCTCTCTGGCCTCTTCGTGCCTCTTCTACAACAGTTGTATCTGTACTAATATTCGTATTAATTCATACATCTCTTTTGTATCAGTATCTCTATATGTATCTAGCATTGTCATGCAGGGAGGGAGGTGTGCAGGGAGCATGCTCAGCTCAGCTCTCTCCAGCAAGGCCTTGACGTGCTGCATGCTGATCAGCTCTGGGCTCTGCTGAGAGACTGCCTGCCTGCTGATGTCACACCCCGTGATGTCACAATAGGGGGATGGGCCTGGCATGAGATACAGGAGAGGCAGGCAGACAGACAAATGGATGGGACACAGTCAGACACAGATCTGGTAAAACTACCAGATGGCAGTACAACCACAGACAGACAGACAGAAGCACAGGCTCTACTCTGTAGCATTGTCACTCTGTAGCATTGTCGCACACACAGCTATCCCTGGTTTCCATAGCAACACACACAGGCCTGGTTGGCTTACCGTCTCACTCCAGCACACAGTAATGGTGCTCCAATACATACACACAACCATCAACCTACAACATGGCATTTCATGACTATAACATCAAATTGAAGTATTTTATTCCGTAAATACAGAACAGTAGCATTGGATACTAGAATAGCAGTATCATTCATATATATTTGTGTTAATTTGTGCTATTCGTATATTGTGCTATACACTGCACAGGAAGGCTTATAATAATGGCTGGAATGGAGTGAATATAATGGTATCAAACACATGGAAACCAGGTGTTTGATAACATTCCATGAATTCTGTTCCAGTCATTACTATGAGCCCATCCTCCCCAATTAAGGTGCCCCCAGCCTCCGGTGATACACTGAGTGTACAAAACATTAAGAACACCGGCTCTTTCCGTGACACAGACTGACCAGTTGAAAGCAATGAGTCCTTATTGATGTCACTGGTTAAAACCACTTCAATCAGTGTAGATGAAGGGGAGGAGACAGGTTAAAGAAGGATTTTTAAGCCTTGCGACAATTGAGACATGGATTGTGTATGTGAGCCATTCAGAGTGTGAATGGGCAAGACAAAATATTTAAGTGCCTTTGAACAGGGTATGGTAGTAGGTGCCAGGTGCACTGGTTTAAATGTGTCAAGAAAATCAACGCTGCTGAGTTTTTCATGCTCAACAGTTTCTCGTGGTGTGTATGAAGAATGGTCCACCACCCAATGGACATCCAGCCAACTTGACACTGTGGGAAGCATTGGAGTCAACAAGCATGCCTGTGAAACGCTTTTGACACCTTGTAGAGTCCAGGTCCTGACGAATTGAAGCTGTTCTGAGGACAAAAAGGGATGCTGCTCAATATTAGGAAGATGTTCATAATGTTTTGTACACTCAGTGTGGCAATAGAGGGTTCGCAGGTTGCATTGTGTGCATTATAAAGGACTTAAGTAGAACTTAGAGTACAGGCTGGGGGTTCATAAGAGCTAGCTGGTGTAATTGCATGTACTGTATGTAATGGTGACATCACAGTTATTGTTACACAGGAGTGATGTCATTCCATAGAGATTGTTTGTTTTGGACTGATGCCCAACTGAGCATTCTACTCAATGCATCGTCAATGAGCGCTGATGACGATTTAATCAAAAGTGTATTACAACGGCTTGGAATACAGTACCGTTCAATAGGAGGAAAATAATTAGTAGGAGAACCTTGTATCATTTTGATGTTGGCAGATTGACTTTAGACGCAGTATAAGCTTCGCTAGTTAGCTAAGATTGAGCGGAGGACACTGGATTTTAGATAGCTAACGTTAGCATTTCTAGCTATTTTTGACTAACTTTCCTAGCTAAAGACAACATTGCCATCTGTCTAAAGTAAATTTGACGACATGATAATGCAGGTAAAGTTGTGTCCTACTAAATATTTGACCAGTTTAGCAATGTCATCGTATTTCCAGGCACCATAGTATAATTTTGAACAACAGTTGTTAGCCTCCGTCCAGAATGAATGGGCTTTTTACGACTTTAGGGCACCACTATTGCACAGCCGGGCGGCTTGAGAAGGTTCACGACGTGATGGATGTGAAACCTATTAATTACTAGAGGGGCTATGTCATAAACTCTCAGAGTTCTAAAATAGGATCAAAGTGGTGGGCATATTGGTCAGGGGGAAATCCAAACTATTCTAATTGGAATGAATGGCAGTAGAAGCATAATCCAGATTTTACTTATGAAGGATAATAAAAGTAAGGCATGTAATATATAAGAAATTATATAACAGAATTATTACCAAACCAAAATGTTGTCATATAATTAGAAATACAGTTTATACGGGTTTTATACACATTTTCTGTATAAATAGCCTCTAAAATATATGTAAACAGACCATAAATGTCAAAATTGTTGTATCCTTGGAAAGCTGTGAGTGCTATTATATGATACAATATCAGTACTTGTTGCATTTCCAACTTGTCTAAGTCCTATCATCAACTGATCTGAGCCAGTGTATGTCTGTGGATTGACTGCATTGTTTGAATGGAATGTTGGCATATTGGCAGTTAATTAGAAAAACGTATAGAAATATTCCTTTAAAACTGGCTAGCTAACAAACATACCACCGTTCAAAAGTTTGGGGTCACTTAGAAATGTACTTGTTTTTGAAAGAAAAGCAAAAAAAAAAGTCCATTAAAAACAACATCAAATTGATCAGAAAAACAGTGTAGACATTGTTAATGTTGTAAAGGACTATTGTAGGTGGAAACGGCAGATTTTTAATGGAATATCTACATAGGCGTACAGAGGCCCATTATCAGCAACCATAACTCTTGTGTTCCAATGGCACGTTGTGTTAGCTAATCCAAGTGTATCATTTAAAAGGTTTTTTGATGAGCGCCGAAAAAGGCATATACTGTATCAATGTTCTCATCACCTTTTCAAACGTCCGAAATCTCTGTCTATTTCTAGTGAGCACCTTGTATTTTCTACCCACCTATTTGATTATGTCACACTCACATGTCATTATTGTCCCTGATCTACCCTGAAATTGTATAAAGACATATTGGTTATTGATAGCAAAGGGCATGTTGTATTAATAATGGACATATGTCATTATGTGGAATCATGTGTAAACTGTGTGTGTTGTTAGATTTTACATACACACAAAAAATCTTCCACCAAAATAAAAGTGAGAAAACAAACAATAGCTCTAGATATGAGATCCATTTGATTGGGTCTATATTCCGTAGGGAATTCCTATTTTGGGTCCCACTTCAAATTACATACAAGTCTCGGCTAAACATGGTGTGATTTCTACCCAAAGGTGTGTGTTCACACCTCTTCGCTGAGCTATCAATAGCATACTGGCTAGCTAGCTGACCGCGTGTGTGCGTGTGTGTGCGCATGTGTGCATGTGTGTGCACACGCATTTGTACGTGCATGGGTGTTTTGTGGGCCTGTGACGGCCTGTTCTTAGTCTCTTGGACCCAGGCAGAGGTGCTATATCTCTCTCAACGGGTGACCAGCAGTCTCATCTGTTCCAGCAGCTGTTAACTACCCACATTCCATTCTGGGCACCTTTGGGGACGCAAGGTGTAAAGTAATCTGAGACACGACAGTACCCTCACACTGATATAGTGGGTCTGTCTGTCTACTATCTACTGAGGGTATTTTGGTTGTCCCAAGGCTTTACTTCATTGTTTTAGGTAGGAAACTAATAGTGTACTAATCTAAGTATGCCCCACCAGTCTAGTTTGCCATTCTAAATACTTTGAGGTGGCATGTTAATTTAAGCAAAACTCTATCGTGCTCTCTTTTCCTCTGTTAATGATTTGAATGTGTTCTGACTACTATCCATCCATACTCCATCCAAACTGCTTCAGAAGTACACATACAGTGGTGCTGTACCCATCCCCAGTTCAGAGAAAGCACAGCCAGGTTATTGCTCGCCATACAACTCTGGACCATGGGTTATGTCCCAAATGGGACTATATCCCCTATATAGTGCACTTCTTTTGACCAAAGGACAAAGCCATGGTCTCATAGTCAAACTAATGGAATCCAGCTTCATGTATGCCCCTTAGTGAAGTGGCATACAGTATTCTCTATGCTGTACTAACTGTTCCAGACAGTCCAGTGATGCTCATGACTTGTGAAAGTTTAATGGGATTTAAACTTGTGGTTTTCTCCCAGGAAATTTGCCTGAATTATCTTCAGTGTGAATATTGCATGACCAAGATGAGACAATCTCCGCTTCCAGCAAGTGTCTCACAGATTACCTCAGCTAGATGACACACACACACAGCACAAGCAAACAGTATGTCCCCATTCTGCTGTACTGCACAATTGTTTTTTAAATATGGGGGGAAAACTCCTCAGAGGACTAACTTCCAACCTCGACCTCAGCCAATTACACAGAAGAATGAGCTCACTCTGCTCCTGTCCAGCCAATTAGCTGTGGTGATGAGCTCACTGTTTTCCCTATCCTCTCCCTGATAGGCTGTGTGTGTGGATGAGGGCAGCAGCCGTGTGCTTCAGTGTGTGTGATAGACAGGCAGAAGCAGCCTTATTTACAAACCATTGACAGGAGACCTTCTCTCTCCACGAGCACCAGCAGCATCCAAGCATCCTCCTCTCACTTCATCTATTATTCACACACCCCAGCTGTGTGTGTGCGTGTGTGTGTGTGTGTGTGTGTGTGTGTGTGTGTGTGTGTGTGTGTGTGTGTGTGTGTGTGTGTGTGTGTGTGTGTGTGTGTGTGTGTGTGTGTGTGTGTGTGTGTGTGTGTGTGTGTGTGTGTGTGTGTGTGTGTGTGTGTGTGTGTGTGTGTGTGTGTGAGAGAGAGAGAGAGACAAAGAGAGAGAGACAGAGAGGATGCTCTCATCAGAGCCCCGGGCACCCACACTCTGTCCCCAGCTTCCCCAGAGTGCAGTGCTTCAGTCAGGATCCTGGACTATTGCTTTCCCAATGGAGAGGTACGGAGCAGATATGACAGACTGTGTTCAGTGGATGGACCTGCTGTACACCTCAAAACTCCTCTTATTCATGGACTCTGTGCTCTCGCTGTATTGAGCTGCTTTTGCTGGTGGTCTCTCTCGCCTGTTTCTGTGTGCTGTAGCTGGCTCTAGTCTGCCTGTTCTCTTTATATTTGGACCACATATTTAGTTTTTTCAAAATGCCTGAGGCCAACTACTTGCTCTCTGTGTCCTGGGGATATATCAAGGTAAGATGTGAGGTAGATTTTATTATTCTAATACTATTAATATATTGTTTTCTGAAAAAGCAGCCATCATTCCTCTGATGAGGTGAGAATGATGTCATTACCAGACAAAGGAAAAGCAGGCTTGCCCCTGACATCCACTTGAACTCTGTTTATTTGAGCTGTAAATAGAGAGACAAAGGTGTTGTGTGACATAATCCATGTGTACTTCTGGCATTCTAAATCAATGGTAGTATGGCTGGGTGTGTCGTCTGCAGCTGCCCCAGTTGGTGTGATAATGGTGTTGCTCTCACTGCCGGCTACAGATGCCTCTATGGAAGAGTATGTTCACATGACTTATAGCTTATAGCATACAGGGACTAGTTTGGTATGAAATGTTGTGTGGGAAAGGGTGACATTGAGTGCATTGGTGAATATCAAAGGGCTGTATCGATGGCAGTCACTTTCTAGAACAAAGAGTATTTTGCTTTGGGTACCAAAATAATTGCAGCGACTCTATTGTAAGGAAGGGAAGATTCAAGCTTCACCAACATGTCCAGCGATACAGAGATGTTCAGCACTTTGTTCCACACTCATATACACAGGGTATGTCTGTTTGATCATTGGATAAGGTCGCTTGAAGGTGATGAGTTCAAATCCCTTAGTTTGGCCAGGCTAACGCGGGGTCAACAATTGCCAGGTTTAGAATGAAATGTAAATGTTGTCAGCACTACAGTTGAGGACAGTAGACGCTAGGGCTGGAAAATTGCCAGGGACCTCACTATACGATATTCTCATGATTCTCACGATTTTATATGTGTTACGATTCAATACTGCGATTTTACTATGATTTTGACGTTCGAAACAAATTGCTGACAATATCTGCTGCAGAGAGACAATAGAAAGCATGAAGAAACAAGTTCTGATCAGTCAGGGAAGTAATAGTGCTAAAAACATGTTGGCTCACTATTTAAAAAGAATATGGAGAACCAGCTATAGGATGAAAAATATTGGCGTTTTGGTGCAAGTACGGCCAACTAGCGCTAGCTAACGCTACCTATAGTAGCCCAAAAAAAATGATTTCATTAATCGATACTTGGAGACAAATATCGATAAAATATTTTCCCAAAATAATATTGTAGTATCATATTGTAATAGTAGACGCTCTTAGAAATATCACTATAGGTTCTTGGGCTTTATCTACTTGCGATGTCTTTGGGATATTGTAGCTAAATCTAATTTACAAATTATAGCCTATATCTGTGTGAAACTAGATACATATAACTAGATACAGCCTTCATACAGCATTCTGTGTGAAACTAGATACATTTAACTAGATACAGCCTTCATACAGCATTCTGTGTGAAACTAGATACATAAAACTAGATACAGCCTTCATACAGCATTCTGTGTGAAACTAGATACATTTAACTAGATACAGCCTTCATACAGCATTCTGTGTGAAACTAGATACATAAAACTAGATACAGCCTTCATACAGCATTCTGTGTGAAACTAGATACATAAAACTAGATACAGCCTTCATACAGCATTCTGTGTGAAACTAGATACATAAAACTAGATACAGCCTTCATACAGCATTCTGTGTGAAACTAGATACATTTAACTAGATACAGCCTTCATACAGCATTCTGTGTGCTTAACCAAATACATTTGTGGGTTGCGACCGCTGATGTAGCTGTGGTGAGAGAGCGCTGCAGGAAGGTGCGATATAATGTATCATTTTACGGAACTGCTTCGCGGCACTCGCTGAAGCCTTCAGCCTGGTTTCGCAATCACTGTTTTTTAAGAGTTCAGCTACACATTCCTCTGAATGTCCTCCAAATCGAAGGCCAAAGATAAATTTGGGTCTGCCATTCCAGAGGGCGAGACTGAGGGAGAGTGGGAGCAAAGGATAGGGAGAATGAAAGTGGGTGGTGGAGAATTGGGTTACTGATTACATCAGAACTGTTGCTAGCAGGGGGGTGCAGCGGGTATCTCACCTGATCTGTACTCCCTCCAACCTCTAAACTGTGTGTGTGTGTGTGTGTGTGTGTGTGTGTGTGTGTGTGTGTGTGTGTGTGTGTGTGTGTGTGTGTGTGTGTGTGTGTGTGTGTGTGTGTGTGTGTGTGTGTGTGTGTGTGTGTGTGTGTGTGTGTGTGTGTGTGTGTGTGTGTGGAGCATGCTGTAATAGTACTGATTAAAGTGTGGTGTCTCACAGTGTCTGCTGTTTCCCTTCTAAAAGACTCTCCTACCTTTAGAAATTACTTTAGCCGGGGCCTTCCGAGTGGCGCAGTGGTCTAAGGCGTTACTACAGACCCGGGTTCATTCCCAGGCTGTCCCACTTTGGGAGTCCCAAAGGATGGCGCACAATTGGCCCAGTGTGGTCTGGGTTAGGGGAGGGTTTGGCTGGTGGGGCTTTATTTGGCTCATCACACTCTAGTGACTCCTTGTGGCGGGCCGGGTGCCTGCAGGCTGACCCCGGTCGCCAGTTAAACAGAGTTTCCTCTGACACATTGGTGCTTCTCAGTTAAGCTGGCGGGTCATTTTTTGAAGGACGTATGCCTGTTGGGGAGTTGCAGCGATGAGACAAGATCGGGGTGTAAAATAATAATAAATATAAAAAGATACGATATGACTTTGGCCCTCAATGGTAGATATGGCCATACAGAATCCTCCAATTTGTGCTTCAGGATTCCACCAATATAACTTAAATCATACAAAATCATGTGGTGCAGAACATCTAGTGCAGAATGTAACTCCATATTTTTTTCCCTGGTATACTACACACTGTAACCCCTTCTCTCTGTGTCCGTATGTCTGTGTGTGTGTCTGTGTGTGTGTGTTGTGTTCCAGTTCAAGAGAATGTTGAACAGGGAGCTCAGCCACCTGTCTGAGATGAGTCGCTCAGGGAACCAGGTGTCAGAGTTCATCTCCAGCACCTTCCTGGGTGAGTGACCACAGTTACCACTGGGCTCCTCCCTGCTCATTCTGGACCCTGTAGAGATGCCAGAGCTGTGTCCCAAATGGCACCCTATTGGACGTCTCACTCACTGTCTCTTATTCTATGTGTTGGACACAGACAAGCAGCACGAGGTGGAGATGCCGACTCCCCAGACGCAGAAGGAGAAGGAAGACAAGAAGAATAGGCCCATGTCTGAGATCAGTGGGGTGAAGAAACTGCAGCACAGCTCCAGCCTCACCAACTCTAACATACCCCGCTTCGGAGTCAAGATCGAGACTGAGGACGAACTGGCTAAGGTGGGCAACAGTGGGAGAGAGGGTTAGGGAGAAAGAGGGATAGAAACGACTATATCAGTGTAAGAATGGTTGTTTTCCCTTTGCAGGAGCTGGAGGATGTAAATAAATGGGGCCTTAACGTTTTCAAAGTCACTCAGTTCTCTGGGAACAGGCCCCTGACCGTCATGATGCACACTATATTCCAGGTATACATGAGTTCAATTTGATCTGCTTTATTTTTGTTGATTGTACTAACATGACTTGTATCCACAGTCTACTACAATACAACATTATGTTTTTGTTTTGTTTTTCTTATAGGAGAGAGACTTGTTAAAAACTTTTAAAATTCCACTCGACACTTTTATAACCTACCTGATGACCTTAGAAGACCATTACCATGGCGATGTGGCCTACCACAACAACATCCATGCTGCTGATGTCACCCAGTCCACTCACGTGCTGCTATCCACCCCCGCTCTAGAGGTTGGACCCCTCAATCAATCAGTCAATTCATCAAGAACACTGCATTTGTATTTGTACAAAACCTAGACCCACAAAAATATACTTCAGCTTTAATTTGTCAGGATTGTAACTGACAGATTTCTGATTGCTGTTATTTGGTTGAAAGTCTGGTGTGACCCTGTACTGTCCGCTCTGCTGTTCCCAGGCTGTGTTCACAGACCTGGAGATCCTAGCTGCCATATTTGCCAGTGCTATTCATGACGTGGACCACCCTGGAGTCTCCAACCAGTTCCTCATCAACACCAGTGAGTCTAAATACAGACCTGACTTAACAGTTACGTCAGTGACTTACACAAGGCATGATGGATGTCCTCTGTCTCTCCTCCGCATTTGGGATTAACACTCAACATCTAGCACACAGGTTACTAAACAACCCTACTGAGAGATTCAATCCACCCATGTGCACACACAAACACAAACACACACTCCCTCCGTTGTGCCATGTGGTGTCTCCCTGAAGTCCAGAGGGGGATGCCCTGCAGTGAAGGCAGTAGGAGTCGTCAGTCAGGAAACACTAGAATGAGCCTCTGTCAGCCAGAACACCAGATCTGTTTAAGTGAATATTTATGTTAAAGCTATAAGAACCTCATCAACACCTCTTCATTGAACATGTCAAACATCTGAGTCAGTGTATGTGTGTTTGTCCCCCAGACTCGGAGCTGGCCCTCATGTACAATGACTCGTCAGTCCTGGAGAACCACCACCTGGCTGTGGGCTTCAAGCTGCTTCAGGAAGAGAACTGTGACATCTTTCAGAACCTCAGCAAGAAACAACGACAATCACTGCGCAAGATGGTCATCGACATCGTTAGTGACTGGATAGTAATCAGTAACCAATAGGAACATCTCTGAAATAGTGTTCACATCAGCTTAAAAAATGTCCATGGTTATACTTGAGTGCTACTGTTTACTTCTTCTATGTTATCAGATGTTACCAAACTCTCCATTAATATAGAAGATGTGTTCTATTGGTTTGTCCCTGGCAGTATTGTGACAGCCTGTGTTGTGTCTCTGGTGGATCCCAGGTCCTAGCGACTGACATGTCCAAGCACATGAACCTCCTGGCTGACCTGAAGACCATGGTGGAGACCAAGAAGGTGACCAGCTCTGGAGTTCTACTCCTGGACAACTACTCTGACAGGATCCAAGTTTTGCAGAACATGGTGCACTGTGCAGACCTGAGTAACCCCACCAAGCCACTGCAGCTGTACCGCCAGTGGACCGACCGCATCATGGAAGAGTTCTTCACCCAGGGGGACAGGGAGAGGGAGAGAGGCATGGAGATCAGCCCTATGTGTGACAAACACAACGCCTCTGTCCAGAAGAGCCAGGTACCCCAACAAACCAGACGCACATGGACTGTAACACTCACTCTGCTTTGAAACAAACCACACCAAAACACTCATACAACCCCCCCCCCCAACACGCACACACCAAACACACACACACACACAAATCCTTTCTATTGTTTTAACTAACCCTCTCTGTCCTCTTTCCAGGTGGGCTTTATTGACTACATCGTCCACCCTCTATGGGAGACATGGGCAGACCTGGTGCACCCTGACGCTCAGGACATCCTGGACACTCTGGAGGACAACAGGGAGTGGTACCAGAGCACCATCCCCCAGAGCCCCTCACCCACCCTGGACGAGCCTGAGGACGGCAGCCGTCCCCCTGGTGGGGACAAGTTCCAGTTTGAACTCACCCTGGAGGAGGACGGGGAATCGGACACGGAGAAGGACAGTGGCAGCCAACCCGAGGAAGAAGATGAAGAAGAGGAGAACAGTTGTAGTGACTCAAAAACACTCTGTACGCAGGACTCAGAGTCGACAGAGATACTACTGGACGAACAGGTGGGGGAGGAGGAGGAAGAGGAAGTGGAGGGAGAGTCCTCTTCATCACAACCTTGTGTAGTGGAGGAGGAAGAGGAGGGAGAGGAAGGGGAAGAGAAACCAGCCGATACATAGCAGTGTATGGACTGCAACTAAACTTTTCTTCTTAGTAACCAGAGATTATTATTTCTAGAGTATTTTTGGGGTTTTATGGACTATGTCTTTTATTTTTTTGATATATTTATGTTTAGGGTTCCAAAGCGCACGCTGTTCACCCCTTGGCCACTCCTCCCTCCTCATCCTTTGTCAGCTTCTCAGACACACCCACTGGTACTTCTACAACTTTTTTGCACTCAGGAAAACTCTTTTCCATTCCCGTTTGTACCGGAGTAGTCTGTGTTACTTCACTTCAAAACCTAGTCCTAGTGTGTTGAAGTTACATTAAGGATTATGATTAGAGTTTAGAGTGTGTTTGATGCTGTTCATATACAGTATATCTCTACTCCTTTCAGCCTTGGCTGACCAATGGCGGTGTTTCTGTGTGTTATTAAGTGCCCATTCTTCAGAAGTGACTATAGTGTCTGTTTTTCTTAGTTGTTTGTATTTATCAGCAAAGCAACACGCTACATTGTTGTGTGGTCTGGATGAATGAAATCCCTACAGGACACGTCACGATGGAGAGAGGCGCTGCAGCACATTGAGAGAAATGCATTGTGGGAATTTAACAAGACACTTTTCTGAAGTTTAAGTCTTCCTTGAAAACCTGACTAAAAAAGGCTAAGATCTTACAGCTCTAATGCTAGGTTTAACCTCGATAGAGTTTTTGTACCGTACCATACATAACATGGAGATCTATTGTAGATTCTACTTTTGTTAACCAAGATAAAAAAAGTGACTTTTGAAAACATTTGAAAGGCACTTGAAAACTGTTGATGAGAAATGCCTCATCTGCTACTGCTTTTCTGTGTGTAAAAGGGTAACTTACCAGTTATTGTTTTGGGGGAGTATTGGGGAGTATTCTCAGAATTACAAATCAAGCCCTTGCCCCTACCCTCTACGCAGTAGATCTGAGAGGATTGGATAGATATTAGCGGATCCAATCCTCTCAGATCTACAGGAGTGCCTAAAGGGTAGGTGCTAGGGCTTGATTTGGGATTGCACGTTTATCAAAAAGCATTTACACTATTACTCCCATACCACTGTCCCCATGTTCGGTTGTCATAATCGTGCAACTACCATTTCAAGGATTGTTTTCACTGAAGAAAAACATGACACATGTTGACACATACTTGACTTTACGTTGAATGAAATCACTTTGTCTGACTGACCAGAAAGAATCCTTGAAGTTCTACTTATTGTTGCCTGCAGTAAATATGAGCGCATGTCATCGGACAATGCAATGCTTGTTAGAAGCATTGGAGTGCTGCATTGGAGTGCTGCAAGTGTACAGAGGTGATGTCACCACGCTCTGCTGTACTGTGGAAGTCTATGGGGGGTTTGATACCTATAGCAATGTTATAATAGAATTTTGGTCATTTGGCGGGTTCCGACACTTTTTGTGCTACGCACATGGTGACCTTATTTCCTATTACCTGTCAATCATGTCTCCATTTCCTGATTGTGGTGTAGGGAGGTGGTCAATTCGATTTCATATTCGGGAAGAATAATAGTTCAATAATAATAAATAATATTAAACACAGAGATGAATCTTTCAAATCCCTCAGATAAAGTCATATCTTTGTGAGATGTCTGAAATATGTACAGTGACAGTCATTATTACAACAACATTTGTGAGTGCTAATAAGAAACAAATCAATTCCGGTTCAATAATTGAAAGTTCCTCATTGAAAATAAATAGCTCCTTTCAAGTCTTGAATAGGAATTTCAATTCATATCCTGAATTTACTTCAAATGGAATTGACCACAGCCCTTACTGCAGGTCAGTAATATTTTCCAATGCACTACATGGTTGATGTTTTCACACATTAGCGGTCACAAACAGCCATTCTAATTCCCGTGTAAAATAGCCTTTTGAGTGACTAAAATATCACTCCTAATATTTTGGGGGGATAGAAATGTTCAACAACAACAAAATAACTGACAGGCTGAAGTGGGGAGCTAATATTCATGAGCTTGCCTTGATTGACAGCTCTTAGAAAGGCCTATGTCATGAAACTTGGATGCAGTGAGCAGTGTTGCAGTAAAATCATCTCAAGCAGATTTGGTGAAACACAAAGCAACTCAAACAACATTGAAATTGCATCAATGATGTACATATTTGAATCTCCCATTCGACATGTCTCTTGTTCAGCGGTTCACAGCAGCACTGACAGATGTGTTGACATGACAACTGCGTCAGAGTTTTGTTCGACCCTTCCCCCCCTTTTGTTCCATGCTGTCTGAAGACCTAGCTAGCCACTAGCTAACACCAGACACAGATGAAAGGGGAGACATATAAGTATCTTTGCCACAGATGAATAGTGTAAACTTAAAATTATATTTGCTGACACCCTACAGTCTAAATTTGGCAGCCGTAGAGTAGCTATATAAACCAAACCCCTCCGCAAACACACCTTCTAAAATGTTGGTAACAAGGCGGTACTTATTTAAATTAGGTAAGAGAATATCATGTTACCGTTGGTGTGTTAAAATTAGAGTTAGGGTGATGTCACCCTATCCCTTTAATAATCCCGCCTCCTGAATCCAAGTGTTTGACTTGGGGGAGGGGACCCACACTTTTTCAATGTAGAAGCAACAGTCATTTTTCATACTACTGGTCATTGTACTTTGATTTGGTTGGTTTCATCCAAATATCATCCAATTTGATTTAAAACATAATTTTGACTGTTCAAAATTGTCATTGTCTTCCCACTAACTTTGGATGTGTTTGTTTTGACCAAGAACACAAGACAATCAGCTCCATGGTGCAGTGGTCTCATAAGAAGACAAGTCGGCTATAGATAATGCCTTGATGTTTTCATATCTCACTACTTCACTTTTTAAAAATTAAAACTCGCCAAAACTCACGTGCTCATTAGGCTTGAACAAGACTCTATACACTTCAGCCAAGAGACTTTCTTTTACACGTATCTATTGTTGTTGGTATTACAATTGATGCTATTATTTATTGATATATTTTTGTATTAGTTGTGTCTTTCTTGCCATATTAAGGCGGTACAGTAAAGCTTTCGCTGTAGCATAGACCGCAGTACAGACTTTCCAGTTACTATACCCAAATAGACTTTCTTTCTCTAAATATGTACATATAGTATAAAAAATTCAAGAATTGTTAGAGTGCTTATTTGAAAAGAAATGTGTAATTTCAAATGTTTTATTTCATTCTTATGTTCTTGTGCCAAGTTGTTTTTCTCCATCCTCACCCGATGACCTTACCATAATACCGCTTTTCTGGTTGTATCTCTGTTTACAAACATATATTTATTGTGTTGTATATACTATAATTATTATTATTCTCATCATGATGCTGTTTGTTGTAAATTACTTACTCTTATCATCCCTTATGGTGATGGTGTGGCTGTACCTCTTGTTGAGAGAATGTTTATTACACATGCTTATTCAGTGTAAAATGATCCGTTGGTATTAGTTATCTGAGAAGCTCAGAGCGAAGGAGGACAGGGGAAAGCCAAATAGTTTTTTAGAGGAAGCTGTTCCTTGGCCCATGGGCTGTGCCTTAAATTCAACATGCCATGTTTTAGTGTGTCTTTTCTTTTTCTTCTCCTCGTTTGCTGCATTAGATAGTCTTGTGGTTTGACCTGACCTGACCCAGACAATGGCCTCGAGTTGTGAAAGGAACTCATGAAATAATGTTGCCTTTTTCCTTCACAGCCAAATCAGAAATATTATGTGAACATAGGAAAAAAGGCAGCACGTGCTACACATTCTGTTGTCAAGTTTGAAAACGGAGGTCATGGCTGTGGAGTTCCAGGTCTAAAATCCACTAGATGAGTGGTGGCTTGGCCAAGCTGGATCTGTGGGGACGGTGGATCCTATAGGGTTGTGAAGCACCAAGACGTAGAGACACATCCACGTGTTCAGTCACTGCTGCATTTATTTAGGCTGAAACACTCACGATGTGCTACTCAGCCATGCTTGGCGAGCACGTTCACTCATACCACATGCAATATCCAAAACCACGGTCATCTTTCTGCTTGAAGAGGAGAAGGCTGGTAATTATGGAGTAAGGTGGGGTGGGGGTAAGGGGGGGTGTCATCCTAAAAACACGTCCTTCGATGGGGACTCTTATTTTGACACGCATACTGTAGATTCTAAACAGCCCTGGACCAATGGAATCAGTGGGTTCTTTTCTCATTTTGTGTTCTTATGGAATGAAAGAAATACACAAACTGTAACACACAAACTGTAACTTCAAAAAGGTCTTCAGGACAATTATTTTTGGGTTATGTCTTTAGAATGCCAACTTGTCTGGAAGTTTCACAAGACAGTATAAAGTTATTTTAATGGATTTCTTGTTAATTGCAGTCTATTGGATAGCACTGTAGATCATAAACTTTCAGTAAAAAAAAAAAAACTGAAGAAAAAATGTTTTTATATGCAACAGATGAAATAAAAGCATGGGTTGATTCTGCCTACCTGTTGGTCTCTTCTCTGTCATTATATAGGAACTTGTACAGTTTATTTAGTAAAGATAAGCCTGTCTGTGATGATGATGATGATTCTAACAATCTTTAAGTGAAGTTGGCTTGGAGCAGGGATGATGACTGGTTAGTCATTGTGACAGATTCAGAAATACACTGAACAAAAATATAAAGGCAGCATGTAAAGTGTTGGTCCCATGTTTCATGAGCTGAAATAATAATTTTGTGCACAAATTTGTTTACATCCCTGTTCGTGAGTATTTCTCTTTTGCCAAGATAATCCATCCACCTGACAAGTGTGGCATATCAAGAAGCTGATTCAACAGCATTATCATTACACAGGTGGACCTTGTGCTGGGGATAATAAAAGACCGCTCTGAAATGAGCAGTTTTGTCACACAACACAATGCCACAGATGTCTCAAGTTTTGTGTGAGCTTGCAATTGGCATGCTGACTGCATAAATGTCCACCAGAGCTGTTGCCAGAGAATTTAATGTTAATTTCTCTACCATAAGCTGCCTCCAACGTCGTTTTAGATAATTTGGTAGTACGTCCAAACGGCCTCACAACCGCAGACCATGTGAATGGCATAGTGTGGGTGAGCGGTTTGCCCCATGGTGGCGGTGGGGTTATGGTATGGGCATGCATAAACTACAGACAATGAACACAATTTCATTTTATTGATTGCAATTTGAATGCACAAAGATCCTGAGGCCCATTGTCATGCCATTCACCCGCCGCCATCACCTCATGTTTCAGCATGATAATGCACAGCCCCATGTCACAAGGATCTGTACAAAATTCCTTGAAGCTGAAAATGTCCCAGTTCTTCCATGGCCTGCATTATCACCAGACGTGTCACCCATTGAGCATGTTTGGGATGCTCTGGATTGACGTGAACGACAGCATGTTCCAGTTCCTGCCAAAATCCAGCAACTTCGCAAAGCCTTTGAAGAGGAGTGGGACAACATTCCACAGGCCACAATCAACAGCCTGATCAACTCTATGCAAAGGAAATGCCGCGCTACATGAGGCAAATGGTGGTCACACCAGATACCGACTGTTTTTTTTTTTTTAAGACATTCCATTCATATGAGCAGTGACATTTTCTGTTTGCTCAGGATATATGTCACAGGCTGCAAGTGGCACCTTAATTGGGGAGTACGGGCTCATAGTAATCATTGGAACGGAATAAATGGAATGGTATCAAACATGATTTCCATGTGTTTGATTACATTCCATTCACTCCGTTCCAGCTGTTCTCCCCCCAACAGCTTCCTGTGGTATATATATGATCTGGAGAGTGCTACTGTATAATCAAAATACATGTCCATATGAACTTTTCAGACAAGTGGACCTTTGTTGGCTTAGTAGTGCCATCTTCTGTTAGCTCAGGGTATAGATTGTAGTCGGCAGTGCAGCTGTAGAATGAATGGTTATTAAATGTTTATTACGCTTTTTTAAATGTTTTATCTACCTACCCAGGGACTACAACTACCTAGCTGGCTAAATCTGGCATATTTACAGAAATGTTGATCAATGTGCATTGAAAATAAAGGAGAGCCGCACAATCTAAGATGCAGAAATGTAACGTTGGACATAACATTTTTACATCTGAGCTCTTAGAGTGTGCGGCTCTCTTTATTTTCAAGTTTTCCACTCCGCTAGCCAGCACCTTGCCTAATTAGGTATGCGTTTCTTTTTCCTCTAGATCCCCAAAATCCATCCATCAAAAATGACCTTTTCAGACAAGAGGATCTTTGTTGCAGGAATATTGTAGGCTAAATAAAAGTATTTTGTTGATACAGCCTCTAACATAATATCAAATCAAACATTTTATATTAACAGTAATACCACCTATGTCATCTACAGACTGGGATGTCCACTGTGCACATGTCCACATCTTCAGGATTGTTTGGCTGAACATAAATACCTCATACATGTAGGTGATAAGGACTACCCCATGGCGGACCACTCACTACAAGTCCCTACACCAAAGCAATCCTACCTCAGCCTCAATTAGAAAAGGTGACCAGCTTAAACAACTGAACCATAGGGAAAGCTTATTTAAAAATTATAAAAAATTGACCAGGTAGGCCAGTTGAGAACAAGTTCTCATTTACAACTGCGACCTGGCCAAGATAAAGCAAAGCAGTGCAACACAAACAACAACACAGAGTTACACATGGAATAAACAAACGTACAGTCAATAACACAATAGAAAAATATATATAGTGTGTGCAAATGTAGAAAGATTAGGGAGGTAAGGCAATAAATTGGCCATAGTGGCAAAATAATTACAATTTACCATTAACACTGGAGTGATAGATGTGCAGATGATGATGTGCAAGTATAGATACTGGGGTGCAAAAGAGAAAAAAAATGATGACCAGTGAAATATAACTGCTGGAGTGCGTGCTACGGGTGGGTGTTGCTATGGTGACCAGTGAGCTGAGATAAGGCGGGGCTTTACCTAGCAAAGAATTATAGATGACCTGCAGCCAGTGGGTCTGGCGACGGATATGTAGTGAGGGCCAGCCAACGGGAGTATACAGGTCACAGTGGTGGGTAGTATATGGGGCTTTAGTGACAAATGGATGGCACTGTGATAGACTACATCCAGTTTGCTGAGTAGAGTGTTGGGGGCTATTTTGTAAATGACATCGCCGAAGTCGAGGATTGGTAGGATAGTCAGTTTTACGGGGGTATGTTTGGCAGCATGAGTGAAGGAGGCTTTGTTGCGGAATAGGAAGCCGATTCTAGATTTAATTTTGTATTGGAGATGCTTAATGTGCGTCTGGAAGGAGAGTTTACAGTCTCTCCAGACACCTAGGTATTTGTAGTTGTCCACATATTCTAAGTCAGAACCGTCCAGAGTAGTGATGCTAGTCAGGCGGGTGGGTGCGGGCAGCGATCGATTGAAGAGCATGCATTTAGTTTTGCTAGCATTTAAGAGCAGTTGGAGGCCACGGAAGGAGTGTTGTATGGCATTGAAGCTCGTTTGGAGGTTTGTTAACACAGTGTCCAAAGAAGGGCCAGAAGTATACAGAATGGTGTCGTCTGCATAGAGGTGGATCAGAGAATCACCAGCAGCAAGAGCGATATCATTGATATATACAGAGAAAAGAGTCGGCCCGAGAATTGAACCTTGTGGCACCCCCATAGAGACTGCCAGAGGTCCGGACAACAGGCCCTCCGTTTTGACACACTGAACTCTATCTGAGAAGTAGTTGGTGACCCAAACGAGGTAGTCATTTGAGAAACCAAGGCTATTGAGTCTGCCGATAAGAATGTGGTGATTAACAGAGTCGAAAGCCTTGGCCAGGTTGATGAAGACGGCTGTACAGGGCTGTCTTTATTGATGGTGGTTATGATATCGTTTAGGACCTTGAGCGTGGCTGATGAGCACCATTGACCAGCTCGGAAACCAGATTGCATAGCGGAGAAGGTAGAGTGGGATTTCGAAATGGTCCGTGATCTGTATGTTAACTTGGCTTTCGAAGACTTTAGAAAGGCAGGGCAGGATGGATATAGGTCTGTAACAGTTTGGGTCTAGAGTGTCTCCCGCTTTGAAGAGGGGGATGACCGCGGCAGCTTTCCAATCTTTAGGGATCTCAGACGATACGAAAGAGAGGTTGAACAGGCTAGTAATTGGGGTTGCAACAATTGCGGCGGATAATTTTTCAAAGAGAGGGTCCAGATTGTCTAGCCCAGCTGATTAGTAGGAGTCCAGATTTTGCAGCTCTTTCAGAACATCAGCTATCTGGATTTTGGTACTCTTATTCTCCATGGACTACACAGTGTCCCAAAACGTTTGGGAATTTGTGCTACAGGATGCAAATTTCTGTTTGAAAAGTTAGCCTTTCCTAACTGACTGTGTATATTGGTTCCTGACTTCCCTGAAAAGTTGCATATCGCGGGGGCTATTTGATGCTAATGCAGTATGCCACAGGATGTTTTTGTGCTGGTCAAGGGCAGCCAAGTCAGGAGTGAACCAGGCGCTATATCTGTTCTTAGTTCAATTTTTTTTTAATGGGGCATGCTTATTTAAGATGGTGAGGAAAGCACTTTTAAAGAACATCAAGGCATCCTCTACTGACGGGATGAGGTCAATATCCTTCCAGGATACCCGGGCCAGGTCGATTAGAAAGGCCTGCTCGCTGAAGTGTTTTAGGGAGCGTTTGACAGTGATGAAGGGTGGTCGTTTGACCGAGGACCCATTACGGACACAGGCAATGAGGCAGTGATCGCTGAGATCCTGGTTGAAGACAGCAGAGGTGTATTTGGAGGGCAAGTTGGTTAGGATGATATCTTTAAGGGTGCCCATGTTTACGGATTTAGGGTTGTACCTGGTAGGTTCCTTGATAATTTGTGTGAGATTGAGGGCATCTAGCTTAGATTGAAGGACAGCCGGGGTGTTAAGCATATCCCACATCCCATTTCAAGTCACCTAACAGTACGAACACTGAAGATAGATGGGGGGCAATAAATTAATATATGGTGTCCAGGGCACAGCTGGGGGCTGAGGGGGGTCTATAACAAGCGGCAACAGTGAGAGACTTATTTCTGGAAAGGTGGATTTTTTAAGTAGAAGCTCGAACTGTTTGGGCACAGACCTGGATAACAAGACAGAACTATGCAGGCTATCTCTGCAGTAGATTGCAACTCCGCCCCCTCTGGCAGTTCTATCTTGACGGAAAATGTTGTAGTTGGGGATGGAAATTTCAGAATATTTGGTGGCCTTCCTAACCCAGGATTCATACAAGGCTAGCACTTCAGGGTTGGCAGAGTGTGCTAAAGCAGTGAATAAAACAAACTTAGGGAGGAGGCTTCTGATGTTAACATGCATGAAACCAAGGCTTTAACGGTTACAGGGGAACATGGGGAATAGGTGTAATACTGGGGACTACAGGGCCTGGGTTAACCTATACATCACCAGAGGAACAGAGGAGGAGTAGAATAAGGGTACGGCTAAAGGCTATAAGAACTGGTCGTCTAGTGCGTTGGGAACAGAGAATAAAAGGAGCAGATTTCTGGGCGTGGTAGAATAGATTCAGGGTATAATGTACAGACAAGGGTATGGTAGGATGTGAGTACAGTGGAGGTAAACCTAGGCATTGAGTGACGATGAGAGAGGTTGCATCTCTGGAGGCACCAGTTAAGCCAGGTGAGGTCACCGTGTGCATGGGGGGTGGGACAAAAGAGCTATCTAAGGCATGTTGAGTGGGACTGGGGGCTCTACACTGAAATAAAACAATAACCACTAACCGAAACAGCAGTAGACAAGGCATATTGACATTAGAGAGAGGCATACAGCAATCACAGGTGTTGGTCGGGAGAGCTAAGACAACAACGGGTAAATGCAGAGAGGGTCAGTTAGGTACACACAGTACCTGAGTTCGAGGCTGGGGTTGACAGATAAACAAAATGAGGTACAGTGTTAATGAAAAAGTCCAGCAGGCATCAGCTGTGTAGCCGAATGATCAT
Organism: Salvelinus fontinalis; assembly: GCF_029448725.1. Taxonomy (NCBI): domain Eukaryota; kingdom Metazoa; phylum Chordata; class Actinopteri; order Salmoniformes; family Salmonidae; genus Salvelinus; species Salvelinus fontinalis. The sequence continues at coordinate 19,228,233 of NC_074668.1, read as the reverse complement.
AGGTGAGTCAGGGAGACGTTTGGTAGTCGCTACTACGTTAGGCAAGCGGGAGACACAGCGCTCAGAAAGCTAGCGTGCCGGGGCTAGCAGATGGGTCTTCGGCGACATTGCAACGGAAATGCCTGTTGAAACCACATCGAACGATTATGTCAGCAGACCAGTTGTGATGGATCGGTGGGGCTCTGTGTCGACAATAAAGGGTCCAGGCCAGTTGGCAAAAGAGGTATTTTAGCCCAAGAATTAGCTGGTGTACTCCTTCGGCTGGCCGGGAGATGGGCTTAGCTCGAGGCTAACTGGTGCTTGCTTTGGAACAGAGGCATTATCCAACAGTAGCCACTCGGTTTCATCTAGCTAGCTGCAATGAGCCGGTGTAATGGTCCAGAGCTAGCGGCAGGAATCCGGTGATGTGGTAGAGAAAAGCAGTCCAATATCCTCTGGGTTGATATCGCACTGTGCAGACTAGCTAAAGCTGGCTGGTGTCCGAGCTAAAGGTGAGGACTGCTAGCAGTGTCTAACAATGACTAGTAGTTATTTTATTTTCCAAACAGTACCAGGCGATAGGCAGGCTCGAGGTCAGGACAGGCAGGGGTACAGTGATCAGGCCCGAGTCCAAACAGTACAAGGGGATAGGCAGGCTCGAGGTCAGAACAGGCAGAGTGGTCAGGCAGGCGGGTTCGGCGTCAGGACAGGCAAGGGTCAAAACCAGGAGGGCTAGGGAAAAACAGAGACTGGGAAAGACGGGAGCTAGGAAAAACACTGGTTGACTTGGCAAAACAAGACGAACTGGCACAGAGAGACAGGAAACACAGGGATACATACACCAGGGATAATAAGCGATACCTGGAGGGGGGTGGAGACAAGCACAAGGACAGGTGAAACAGATCAGGGTGTGACAGAAATGTCTGTAGTGTCCACAAGGTTTGGCCTACAAACTAATATGACCCCTCTATGGAACATGTACATGTTGGTTGTTTTGCTCTAGGACGCCCACAAGCCCCACAAGACTCATCTGAAGGTCGCCCTGTACCAGTTAAAAAATGAATAGAAGTACTGTATTGGCTGTATAGAAGTAGTATAGTGCCAAAATGGGTTTTTAAATAAGGGTAAGAAAACATAGAAGTAAAAAACCTGATCCTTCTTATGTCTCTCAGATATATGACAAACACTTTAAATCAAACTTCCTTTTGATTTATTTTTGACTATGTATGAATCTGTTATTCAATGTGTTTCTATGGGCTAATAGCAGTAAGGCCAATTTCAATGTTTCATTAAAAAAAATAGGAAAAAAAATAAAGGTGTCCTAAAATTGAAAATCAAATATCTAAATGATCCTTTGTATGACCATCTTAAAACAATTTCATATGTTAGTTTAGTTTAGACCCAGTGGAACTTACCCCCTAATTACAGTGTTTACTATTGTCACGTTTTGACCTTAGTTCCTTTTTTATGTCTTTATTTTAGTTTGGTTAGGGCGTGAGTTGGGGTGGGCATTCTAGGTTTTATAGTCTAGGTTTTGTATTTCTGTGTTTCGCCTGGTATGGTTCTCAATCAGAGGCAGCTGTCGATCGTTGTCTCTGATTGAAAATCATACTTAGGTAGCCTGTTTTCCCACTATGGGTTGTGGATAGTTGTTTTCTGTGTCTGTGTTTTTTCCATACAGAACTGTTTCAGTCTCGTTCATTCTCTTTTGTTGTTTTGTCATTCAGTGTTCATGTTCAGTTGGATTTCATTAATTGATTTCACACTTACCACGCTGCACATTGGTCCGATCTTTCATACTTGTCATCAGACGAGGACGAGTACCGTGACAACTATTGAGTTACAGATTATACATATTGCAGCAAGCTAATAAAATGTGCAAGCTAATGAAAATACAACATACTACCTTAATTATTATTCAGATATTGTCCCTTGTAGAACAACATTTTACCTCAGCAAAACTTCACTTCACTCAAAATACCATACAGTAATACCCCCAATATTGTTGTAAGAATAATACTGCAATTTAGATTTTACGATGTCAGTGGAAAACAACTATATCGTTAGTTTCAAAATATATTTAGTAAATACAGAATATAATATTGACAACATACAGTATCAACAATTCCCACTGTAGAATTCTGGAAAATATACAGTAACAGTCAAAGGTTTGGACACGCCCACTCATTCCAGGGTCTTTCTTTATTTTTACTATTTTCTACATTGTAGAATAATAGTGAAGACATCAAAACAATGAAATAACACATATGGAATCATGTAGTAACACAAAAAGTGTTAAACAATTCTTCAAAGTAGATACACTTTGCCTTGATGACAGCTTTGCACACTCCTGGTATTCTCACAACCAGTTTCACCTGGAATGTGTTTCCAACAGTCTTGAAGGAGTTCCCATATATGCTGAGCACTTGTTGGCTGCTTTTCCTTCACTCTACGGTCCAACTCATCCCAAACCATCTCAATTGGGTTGATGTCGGGTGATTGTGAGGGCCAGGTCACCTGATGCAGCACTCCATCACTCTCCTTCTTGGTCAAATAGCCCTTACACAGGCTGGAGGTGTGTTGGGGTTATTGCCCTATTGAAAAACAAATGATAGTCCCACTAAGCGCAAACCAGGTGGGATGGCGTATCGCTGCAGAATGCTGTTGCCCTTGAATTCTAAATAAATCACTGACAGTGTCACCAGCAAAGCACCCTCACGACACCTCCATGCTTCATGGTGGGAAACACACATGTGGAGATCATCCATTCACCTACTCTGCATCTAAAAAACACACAGTGGTTGGAACCAAAAAATCTCAAATTTGGACTCATCAGACCAAAGGACAGATTTCCACCAGTCTAATGTCCATTGCTCGTGTTTCTTGGCCCAAGCAAGTTCCTTCTTCTTATTGGTGTCCTTTAGTAGTGGTTTCTTTGCAGCAATTCAACCATGAAGGCCTGATTAACGCAGTCTCCTCTGAACAGTTGATGTTGAGATGTGTCTGTTACTTGAACTCTGTGAAGCATTTATTTGGGCTGAAATTTCTGAGGCTGGTAACTCTGAACTTATCCTCTGCAGCAAGGGTAACTCTGGGTCTTCCTTTCCTGTGGTGGTTCTCATGAGAGCCAGTTTCATCATAGCGCTTGATGATTTTTGCGACTGCACTTGAAGAAAATTTCTAAGTTCTTGAAATGTTTTGTCTTCATTTATTGATAAATGGTCATTTCTCTTTGCTCATTTGAGCTGTTCTTGCCATAATATGGACTTGGTCTTTTACCAAATAGGGTTATCTTCTGTATACCACCCCTACCTTGTCACAACACAAGTGACTGGCTCAAACGCTGTAACGTGTACGCTGTGAGGCGGGAAGAAAGTTCAGGGAGTGACATTAATAATAAATAACACAAGGAACAAAACCGGAAACACAAGTAGACTACAGACATGAAACAACGGAACAGAAACAATAACCCCTAGGAAAAATAACCAAAAGGCGTGACATATATAGGGAAGGTAATCCCTATAGGTGATTGAGTCCAGGTGAGTCTCATGAGGCGCTGATGCACGTTCCGATGGTGACAGGTGTGTGTAATAATGAGCAGCCTGACGACCTCGAGCACCGGAGAGGGAGTACATGTGACAAACGCATCAAGAAGGAAAGAAATTCCACAAACTAACTTTTAACAAGGCACTTCTGTTAATTTAAATGAATTCCAGGTGACTACCTCATGAAGCTGGTTGAGAGAATGCCAAGAGTGTGCAAAGCTGTCATCAAGGCAAAGGGTGGCTATTTGTTTAACACTTTTTTTTCTCCCTTTTTGGTTACTACCTGATTCCATATGTGTTATTTCATAGTTTTGATGTCTTCACTATTATTCTACAACGTACTGTAGAAAATAGTAAAAAATTAAGAAAAACCCTAGAATGAGTAGGTGTGTCCAAACTTTTGACTGCTACTGTATATTTTTAAAGTAAAACATGTTTTACTAGCACAGACTTTTCTGATGACTACTTTGTTGAAGGAAAATGTAATTGTTACACTTCTGGTATGTTGTTGTCTCACCTAGCTATCTTAAAATGAATGCACTGATGTAAGTCACTCTGGATAAGAGTGTTTGCTAAATTACTCAAACGTAAACATGTAAATGTACAACATTTGGTGAATCCAGATTGTTATGATATTCAGTCCATTTTCCACTTCCACACCCCACCCCTAGATGTCATCAGCAACCATGCTGAGTTCTGCCAGCAAATTAAGGCGATAAATGAGATGATTACTCACACACAACATTGCCTTGAAATTTCAATTACACTGTAACACTAAACTTCCGCGATACGGATTAAATAGAGCACACAAACAACAATGAACAAACGGATTGATCTGGACGACTAGAGTCAAGACTGAACGTGGACCTGGTCAATTTCACTTGGTTATTATACATCTGCAAAACAGCTAGTTGTTCTATGGCCAGTGCCTTGCTTTTGTATGTTGCACATGTGCCTCTGCCTGCTAATTTATTCAAACCTCTTTGTGCTTGAATGTTGGCCAGCCATGAGAATCACAGCTGGGTAAGGCACCATTATCATACTGTCTCCTGTACTTAACGGCTGTCCAATTACTGACACAGGCTGGAATGCCTCTATAGGTCTCAGAAAACCTATGTTCCCTTTTCTAACCTTTATGGTGTCATGTTGGAGAAATGGATTGAAAAACATCCATGTGATAGCAGAAGATGCCAGAAGGGCAAAGCAAACACAAACGGCTGGGATTAAACAATATGAGGAAGAGAAAACGTTTAATATATCAAGTAGCCAAATCATTTTACAGTGATAGAGATGTTATGAAAAACCACACTGTGTACGTATACATCATTTAATGTCAGATTTTAAAAACATGTCTCTGTGTATGTATCATAAATATGCCAATAGATACAGTACATGTTAGATATTCTCAGACGTTATTTGTTTTCAAGTGATCAGCTCCAAAGCTAAGTTTTACATCTTTGAGATATCATTACAAGTGAGACATTCTCAGTGTAGTGTGGGATGCACTTTGACAATCATGTTCTAACCACTCTTAAAATGGAAGTGCATCGATATACCTTCTTTATCATCTCAGTTTAATTAGTTCCTTTCAACACTAATCACTACAACTTTTGTATCCTTTATATCAATAAATAATATGAATGATAATTCACAAAATACACAGTACACCCAGTGCTTTGACACTTAAAGGTAGACACGGCTACAGTATATGGTTACCACACAGAGCAGGCGACTTCCAACTAAAACAAAGACTGTGTGAAGCGAGAGGCTGCACGCCTCCGCATTTGTTGCCATGCAGCGACTGTATTATGTTGCAGGAGAGATATGTGAACTCCCATACACATGTGCAGAGGCCAGTATCTGTGTTGGCGCTGACGAGGGCAGCCTCTTGCCTCATTCTCTCTGCAATATCTCTGGCCACAGTGGTGATTGTGATCAAAAAGGTTAAATAAAAACACATCACATCATATTGCTGTGTCTCAGTGGTTGTTGTGGAGACTTACAACATCTTATGTAGGACTTGACACATGCAGAAAGAATGCCCAAATTCACTACAATGCTGGGAAACTTCTCAAGAGGAATAACCATTTCGTAGGCTTTCTAGGCTACTGTCAATTGAACATTATGAGGTGGTTTCATTATGGGGTGGTTTCCTGGACACAGATTAAGCCTAGTCCTGGACTAAAAAGCAGGCTCAATGGAGAATGTTCATCGAAAAATATTTTTTATCCGTTTCCGGGAAACCACACTTATGGATAACAAAAGCTTAAAGGGCCATCTGGAGTTGCTACATCAATTTTAGGACTAAATTCATGATATAGTCATTGAATCTTAAATAATACAACTCATAAATGCTTAAAAAGCATAGTTCAACTCTCTTACCTCATCAGAACCTAAAATGTTTGTATACAAAGCCAATGTAAGCAAACACTGTATAGCTTCAAAACACAGTTTAATCTATAATTTTGATCTCATGGATGATCAGTCATTGCATCCATAGCTCTGTCTATGAATTTGAGTGTAGTTATAGTTCTCAAGCCCCATCCCATCAGCTGTTTTGTTATTTGTTATTGTTTGAACTCCGGATGTGCCCTTTAAAGCCTGCTTTACACAGTCACAGAGAATTAAGGATTTTTATAAAAAAATATCCAAACCTGACCGCAATTCTATCATATCCTGCAGCAGTATGTTAGCCAACTTGATTATCACTAAAATGCTGCCCCTGCCAAGGCAGCAATAGCTCATCTGTGTTTTGGCCAGATATAACAAATTATGTGTTTCATATGACTGTTTAATAACCATGTTAGAACATTTGAGCATCGTTATTACTATTCTCTGTGGGTTTTTCCCTCACATTTCTGTGGCGATAATATCCTCATAGTGTAACCCTGAGCTGTGGATGTCCACGTCAAACTCCGGTCGACTCTCCAGCTCTGCTGTGAGCTCCTGCAGGATCCTCTTCAGGTCTTGGTTCTTCTTGTGCATCTGCAGATAGTTGAGCTGAAGCTGCTTCTGGTACTTGATGACTCTGTCCTTCTCCCTGTTCCACGTCTGTCTCTCATGCTCAAAGCTGTTCGACAGCCTCTCCTGAGTTTCTCTCTCTTCCCTGAGCTCCACTTTCAGTTTCTTCACCTCTCTCTGGAGGGAGTCAGTGCTCATGCTCCCTCCAGTGCCCCCACTCTGGTCTGACCTCTCCTGGGCCTGGGCCTCCAGTTTGGCCTTTTGCTGCTGCCTCTGTTCTTTTGCCAGGGCCAGGTCCTTTTTCATTTCATTGATGTCTGTCTCCAGTATGTCCACCTTTCCTCTTAGTAGATCAGCCTCGTTCTTCTTGCGATGGAGCTCATTGTGGCATACCTGGGGTGGAATATATGAATTGTGTCATTATCAAATGCACTTTTCTATTGAACATGGAGGTCAAGTAGATAATGGCCTAGGTTTAGCATTGTCACTCACTCTTAAATGAAATTTACATTGGCTCACCACTAGTGTAGCGGCTGAAAATTAGTAAAGAAATCTACTCTGTTTGCATATCATACTTCCTCTGATTTTCTTTTAAGAAAAGAGACGTAGTACCTCGACATCCACACTGCGAGAGCGTATCTTTTCCTCCTGCAATTTGTTCTGCTTTTCCAGTGCCTCCATTTTGGACCGGTTCTCCTTCAGCGAGGCCTTGAGGCTGACAATGTCATTCAGCTTGTGAGTGACACAAGCCTGGGAGTCCCTGAGTTGCTGCTTCAGAAGCGAGATCTCCCCAGACTTTTGGCAGACCTAATAATAAATGGAAAGAGTAAAAACTGTGTTGAACTAGTGGTTGCTTTTGTCTAAGACATTTTTAAAATGACATAGACCCTGGCGTTCAGTAGCCATAACTCGTTTTTCCTAGTGACCTGACCAGAAAATACATTGAGCCCTAGTCGCAGTCTACAATTAGCCCTGAGTCTTTCATGGTAAGACCATATGGTCAAAACTCCTGGCTCATGACACCTGCTGGCCACTTACCTCCCACTGGGTCTCCTCTAAGGTGGGGTCTAGTTGGTTCTTCTCCATCTCAAACGACATCAGTTTGACCTCTATCAGGTCCTTCTCCTGGGTCATCTGGACCAGCTCGTCCTGGAGCCTCTGGTTGTCCTGCTGCAGCTGGCTAACCTTCAGCTGCAAGGCCTGGTGGTTCTTCACAGCCCTCTGGGAGACCTGCCTGAGCTTGGTGGAGCACCTCTGCTTCAGGCCCTCCATCTCCTCAACACAATACCTCTGCTTCTCCTCAAACAGCTGGCACGTGTCCACCTCTTTCTCCTCAAAGCTCACCTGTAGCTCCTGCAGCTCTGTCTCACTCTCCAGCAGCCTCTGCTCCAGCAGCTCAATTAGGGACTCGTCTGTGGAGATGGGTGAGCGATTACAGCCCCCCATCTCCTCCAAGAGAGGGCTAGGCTGCTGAGGTGAGGGGAGGGAGACGGTGTCCCTGTTAGCCTTCGCTGCCCCTCCATTGCTTAGAGCTGCGACCCTAGCACTGGCACTTATGCCATTCCCGTTGGTCCATGTAGAGAGGGGAGGCTGCTGGGGATGGGTCATGTCATGGGCTGAGCCTCCTGCACACTGAGTCAATGGGCCTGTGGAAGCACTGTGGCTCCCACTGGTGCTGTGAGTAGGCAGGCTGGACATTGAATCCTGCCCAGAGTCTGAGAGGGTCCCTGAAAATGTGTCCTGTTTGGGCTCCTGAGAGTCTCTGGTCCTCTCTGGGGGACTAAGGAGGTGGGTGAGGTTGTTGTGAGTCTCTGTGGAAGAGGTGCTCCTGGGGATGACTGGCTTGAAGGCTGTGGGCCGGATCAAAGCCTTGTCCATATTCTAGAGGTAGAGGAAGGAGATTGAACAAATTAAGTCGATCAGATAACATCTAATGGAGATGTTCATGTAAGCAAATAATACTGCCAATGACTAATCGATCATTTAGTGCTGGGGGGAACAGATTATATCCACCCAGAAATGTGAGATTTGTACATGTAAACATGCAATGTATGAATATACAGAATACATGAAACTGTCATGAAAGATATGTAACATAAGATATTTCTGTCTGTGCTGTCTGGAAACACCACTTGTTATACCCAACCTCCTCCTCCTCCACCTTGTTGTACTGTCTGAGAAAATATGAAAAGCCCTACTCTGTGATAATAATCCCTTAGAGTCGATTGGTGCGTCAATTTAAGTAACAAAAATTGTAAAAATCCCCATAACATAGAGATATCTGTATTTGGCATTGTATGCATCTCAATCCACCGTATCCGCCCATGTCGCACTTCCGCATCTGTGGTGAAAGGTGACAGAGCTAGAGCTCTGTTTGTCACACCAAGAGACATCCTGAAAATCGGTCTTCTCACAAAAACGTCTGTAGTGTAGGAACAGTTTGACCTACAAAACTATTATGACCACTCCATGGAAAGGGGAGACTCTCACAAACATGAGTGTCACAGGTCTCATCTGAAGGTAACCGGTACCGGTTTTAAAAAATGAATGGAGGTATGAAGGTAGTTTTGTGCCAACCCAAAAAAGGGTTAAATATGTGTAAAAAATACAAACAATATGATCTGATCTTTCTTCTATCTCCTAGATATAGGACAGACACATTTAAAAACCTGGTTTCTTATGATTTATTCTTGGACTGTTTATGTGTTTATGACAATTTCTGAATGTGTTATACAATGTGTTTCTCTGGGCTATAATAGTAAAGGCCAAATTCAATATTTAATCAACTTGTTTTGATACCTAAAGGGGTCCTAAAATTCGAAATCAAGTAGCTAAATGATCCATAGTATGACAACCTTAAAACAATTCCATGTCAACTTAGAACCCTTAGATTTACAAGGGTTAATAATGTGTGGCACTGTTAAAGTGCCTGTTAAAGTGCCTTACGGCTATATCACCGCCTGGTATGGCAACTGCACCGCCCTCAACCGCACGGCTCTCCAGAGGGTAGTATTCTATACCATCTACTGCATCTTGCCTATGGTGCACGGCCATCGCTCATCCATATATTTATATGTACAAATTCTTATTCATCCCTTTACAGTTGTGTGTATAAGGTAGTTATTGTGAATTTGTTAGATTACTTGTTAGATATTACTGCATTGTCAGAACTAGAAGCACAAGCATTTTGTAACACTCGCATTAACATTTAGTAACCATGTGTATGTGACCAATAAAATGTGATTTGATTTATTCAGAGAGCAGGGTTTGCAAAAGAACATCACTGATGGCATCTTACAAAATATCAAGGCATTGCAATATTTACTGTGATTTTCATGAATAAAATATAGCCTACCCATTCATTCTTGAAGAATATAACTTATAATGCCTTCTTGAGCGCACAATCATAAGGTTATATAAGGTTATTTTACTCAATTGCTTGTTTTTGCTGTCATTCTAGTCTTTGTTAACAAATACGGTATAGTTTCAAAATGTTTACAATTATTATTTCAATCTCTTGGAATGTCAGTCCTTTCACCTAGCTATGTCTATGTCTTTGAGTGTGGTTATGTGCTGCTGCAGTTAGGCTAAAAAAAACTAACTCAGAATTGGGGCTTTAGTCATCAACCTTGGAGACTGTTCAAAACAGACTGGACAACACAAGGCTTGGTGTTTCAACAGAGGTAATGTGGTTGTTTGCTACAATACCTACTGTGCTTGTCTGATCTTGTGTTTGACGTTGTCTTACTGGTTATTAATTATACAACATAGGCATATTCAAAAGTATGTTGAGCAAGTCAGAGTCTCACCTTCTCCAGTTTCCCAGACATAGGTAGCAGTTTAGGTGTCACTCTACTGTCTGGTTCCATATCAGTAGAATGTCCCTCTCCTACACGATCTTCTGTTGGTACGCCTCTGCGGTGAGTCATCCGCGACTTCTGGCTCACCTTTAAGTAAAATAAGTCCTCACTCCTGCCTGCCTGAGAGATGTCTTTTGTGGTGTGGTTAGAAGACCCCTGAGCAAAGCTGTACTTTAGTAGGCCATCCAGGCTCCGGCCTGTTTTCCGGGGATGGCCTACCTTCTTTAGTTTGTATTCCGTGGCCTGACAGTGCTTGCTGTGGAGACTGGGACCTGAGATGAAGCTGCTGACACTTCCCATGGTCTCTGGGCATAGGTGAGGGCAGAATAGATGTCCTGGCAGCTTTAACGTATGCTGTTGAAGAGGTACTGGGAATGGGTGTTATACTCTTGACCCCAGGGCGGTATTGTCAATGTTTCCATCTGCAGGGAAGACATTTCGATTTCAGATGTTTTGTTATTGTTGTATTTTGTGAATGTAACTTTGTTCTATAAAGGCATTTATTTTCTGCAACAACCGTACTGTAGACCAGCGGTAGGCCACCCTGTTCCTGGAGTGCCACTGGTACTGTAGGAATTTGTTCCAACTAGGCACCACACCTGACCAATTGAGCTAATTGATCAGTTCAATGATTGCCTAAATTTAACACACCTGGTCTTCCAGGTGGGTTAAATCAAAAACATAAAGTACCTGTGGCCCTCCAGGACCAGGGTGGCCTACCCCTGCTGTAGACGTACCCTCTCTTCCTCACCCCTGCCCTGGGAGATACAAGGTCCCAGATGTTGCCAACCATGATCTCTAATCCTCTAGGGAACAGACATATAGTGTATTTTCAGTTCACACTAGTTACTAATAAGCAGAGGTCTCCGAAGTGAATGATATTGCCTTTGGGCTCCCCAACTGCCTGGTGTCCTTTCTTTAAGCATAATGTCCACAGGAACAAAAGCATGGTTTCAAAGGGCCAACTATAATAGTCCCATTAAGTAGTACATAGCTGATGGCTATCTGTTGCAAATCATTATTTCCACAGTGTGGCTGGCCTGAAAGACATGCATAGCTGTCACTGTTAATGCTCTTCATGAATAGAGCATTGTGCAAGTGCAGTTGTTTTGATTGAACAAGGAGCGTTAGTTTTGCACTATTTGTCTCTCAGGAGGAGATGAAAAGATTGCCAAAACATGCACCTCTTTTGCTCATCTTATGTTTTCATAGAAAATGCAATAATAGCTATGTGGACAAGGACTAGAATCGCAATAGACAAAAGAGAATACAGTCACTTGGCCACTATCCAATACAGCATGTAAGAAAATAACGAGGATACATTCTACATGATTATACTGTTTGGCATGGTTCCCTTACAATGCACAAATAATAGCTAATAATTATTTAGATTTATACCTGTTCAAGTACAGAACAAATGCCAGATGCCACATGTAAACAATCTTTGACATCGTTCTTCTCCCCTCCCCCCTGCTGTCTGTCTGGTTGATGTATCTCAACTAATTCTCTCACAATCCCTCTCAAATTCTAGAATTCACCACCAGAATTCATCACAAGACTAGAAAATATTCACATTGACTTACTGCCACGGAAAAGCATCCATCTAGCAGACTAACGCGCTGCAATCGTTCCAGTCCTGGAAATACCACGTAGCTGTGTTTGTGTGTCTGAGTGTGTGTGTCTGAATGAACCAATCATGCAGTGAACACATCACCACGCCAAGAGGGTACCATTCTGAGGGGTGGGTCTTCCTTTACTGACATGTAAATTCAGCAAGGCAGGAGATGGGACCTTGGAAGCCCCCCGGGGAATGGGGTGTACAACATGTGCTCATTTTACACCGGCACACGCCGCTCAAGTGATTAACTCCTTTCCTCACAATGGATTCTTTACACTCCCAAACTCCCTCTGCCCCTTTTCTCCGTCAACTGACTGTGTAATAACCTCCCCTACCCTCTCTGTTCCTCCCCTCCCTTCTCTGTTCCTCCCACACTGCCCTGCACCCACTCTGAACAAACACCTCTCTGGCTGAAGAGAAAGAACCCCTCTCTTTCTTTGTCTCCTGAAGTGTGCCAGTCTTTGTGTGGACTCTTGTCTGGTAGTTGATGTACTCCTATTAAACAGAAAACACCATATTTGAGTGTAAAATACATGACTACACTTTAGAATAAAGGGCAAATGGTGCAGTAGTAGTCAGTGGTGGAAAAAGTACCCAATTGTCATACTTGAGTAAAATTAAAGATCCCTTAATAGAAAATGACTCAAGTAAAAGAGAAAGTCACCCAGGAAAATACTACTTGAGTAAAAATCTAATAAAAGTATTTGGTTTTAAGTATACTTAAGTATCACACGTAAATGTAATTGATAAAATATGCTTAAGTTTTAAAAGTCAGAGTATAAGTAGTTTCTAATTTCTTCTATTAAGCAAACCAGACGGCACGGTTTTCATGTTTTTTATATTTAAGAATAGCCAGGGGCCATCTCCAACACTCAGACATCATTTACAAATTAAGCATGTGTGTTTAGTGAGTCCACCAGATCAGAGGCAGTAGGGATGACCAGGGATGTTCTCTTGATAAGTGTGTGAATTGGAGTATTTTCCTGTCCTGCTAAGTACTTTTGGATGTCAGGGACAATGTATGGAGTAAAAAGTACATTATTTTCAATACTTTACAGCACTGGTGTTGCTGCTGAGGGCTTTAAGCGGCTTTGAGTTGCATTCAGTGCTGCTATATCAGTTTAGCTCGCCCACATTCTCAGCCTCTGTAGAAGTAAGCCCTTGTTTTAGACAAGCAGCCTAAATTGTTTCCACCTTTTAACATAAAAACCTTAATTGATCAACTTTTCCATGATAGGATGTTGATCCGAGGAATATTTTGCACAATGTTCACAGATGGACCATTATTGATTTAAGGATATCCATTCCAAGTGCTCAGCATTAGCAGTAAGGCAATATTTCCTTACATCTGTGGTTTATTGCTCTCATTTTACATTGACTATCATAGATATTTAAGATAATGTATGTGAACTGTCTCCACTAAACCTATCAGAGGGTCTTCTTGTATTCAGGAAAATGCTGTAATTTCATCAAGATTAGGCCTACATCATCGAAATGTATATATATATTTTTAACATCCATCTGACCCTCAGGCCTTCTAGGATCACCATGATTAAGGTTTTCAGTCACTGGAGAAGGATTGGGGTGGGTGGGGGTTTTGTGGCGACACTGAGAGTGGGGTTTGAAGGGAGTGATCTCTTTGAGTGAGTGTGTGTAGCGGGAAGAAGGGTTGCTGCTGGTTCCCCCAAGCCCCAGCTGACCTGCCTGACACAAAGCCCTGCCACACAGAGGACCAGCTGGCACTCAGACACCCACAGTGACACACGTAGCCAATCCATTACCTCATAGAGGCTAGAGCAGGGTCATAAAGGACAGGATTTATACTTCAAATCAAATCAAATTTTATTTGTCACATGCGTCGAGTACAACAGGTGTAGTAGACCTTACCGTGAAATGCTTAATTACAAGCCCTTGACCAACAATGCAGTTCAAGAAACAGAGTTAAGAAAATATTTACTAAATAAACTAAAGTAAAAAATAAAAAGCAACACAATAAAATAACAATAACGAGGCTATATACAGGGGTACAGGTTAGTCAAGGTAATTTGTACATGTAGGTAAAGTGACTATGCATAGATAATAAACAGCGAGTAGCATCGGTGTAAAAACAAAAGTGTGTGTGGGAGGGTTTCCTGAGGGGGAAAAGGTGTTGTCGTGCCCTCTTCACGACTGTCTTGATATATTTGGACCCTGATAGTTTTCCAATACAGCCCTGTCGATGTGAATGGGGGTATGTTTGGCCCTCCTTTTCCTGTGGTCCACAAGCAGCTCCTTTGTCTTGCTCATGTTGAGGGAGAGGTTGTTGTCCTGCCAGGTCTCTGACCTCCTCCCTGTAGGTTGTCTCATCGTTGTTGCTGATCAGGTCTACCAACGTTGTGTCGTCAGCAAACGTAATGATGGTGTTGAAGTGTGTGCTTGGCCACGCAGTCGTGGGTGAACAGGGAGTAGAGGAGGGGACTAAGCGCGCACCCCTGAGGGGATCAGCGTGGCATATGTGTTGTTGCCTACCCTTACCACCTAGGGACAGCCCTTTAGGAAGTCCAGGATCCAGTTGCAGAGGGAGGTGTTTAGTCCCAGGGTCCTTAGCTTAGTGATAAACTGAGCTAAGCACCATAGTGCTTTGTGGGCACTATGATGTTGAACGCTGAGCTGTAGTTAATGAAAAGCCTTCTCACATAGGTGCTCCTTTTGTCCAGGTGGGAAAGGACAGTGTGGAGTGCGATTGAGATTCCGTCATCTGTAGATCTGTTGGGGCGGTATGCGAATTGGAGCGGGTCTAGGGTTTCCGGAATGACGGTGTTGATGTGAGCCATGACCAGCCTTTCAAAGCACTTCATGGCTACCGACGTGAATGCTATGGGGAGGTCTCACAATGAACGTGCTGCTGGGCTCTACTGTACCTCAATAGCCACAGGGCCAGATGGCACTTCTTAGAAGTACCGTCTCGATATGGTCAATATTAAAAGAGTTACGTGTGTTTTCTATTGGGGTCGCAATGTACACATGCATATGTTAAGGCCTATTTGGTTAAAGAGATGTGAGATGTCTAGATAAAACTAGGTAAAAATGTCTATTTCATGACAACATCAAGAAGTTTTGAAATTACGTCATACAGTTGATGTCGGAAGTTTACATACACCTTAGCCAAATACATTTAAACTTAGTTTTTCACAATTCCTGACATTTAATCCTAGTAAAAATTCCCTGTCTTAGGTCAGTTAGGATCACAACTTTATTTTAAGAATGTGACATGTCAGAATAATAGTAGAGAGAATGATTTATTTCAGCTTTTATTTCTTTCATCACAATCCCAGTGGGTCAGAAGTTTACATACACTCAATTAGTATTTGGTAGCATTGCCTTTAAATTGTTTAACTTGGGTGAAACGTCTCAGGTAGCCTTCCACAAGCTTCCCACAATAAGTTGGGTGAATTTTGGCCCATTTCTCCTGACAGAGCTGGTGTAACTGAGTCAGGTTTGTAGGCCTCCTTGCTCGCACACACTTTTTCAGTTCTGCCCACAAATTTTCCATAGGATTGAGGTCAGGGCTTTGTGATGGCCACTCCAATACCTTGACTTTGTTGTCCTTAAGCCATTTTATCACAACTTTGGAAGTATGCTTGGGGTCATTGTCCATTTGGAAGACCCATTTGCGACCAAGCTTTAACTTCCTGACTGATGTCTTGAGATGTTGCTTCAATATATCCACATAATTTTACCTTCTCATGATGCCATCTATTTTGTGAAGTGGACCAGTCCCTCCTGCAGCAAAGCACCCCCACAACATGATGCTGCCTCCCCCATGCTTCACGGTTGGGATGGCGTTCTTCGGCTTGCAAGCCTCCCCCTTTTTCCTCCAAACATAACGATGGTCATTATGGCCAAACAGTTCTATTTTTGTTTCATCAGACCAGAGGACATTTCTCCAAAAAATACGATCTTTGTCCCCATGTGCAGTTGCAAACCGTAGTCTGGCTTTTTTATGGCGGATTTGGAGCAGTGGCTTCTTCCTTGCTGGTTATGTCGATACTGTGGATATAGATACTTTTGTACCTGTTTCCTCCAGCATCTTCACAAGGTCCTTTGCTGTTGTTCTGGGATTGATTTGCACCTTTCGCACCAAAGTATGTCTCCTTCCTGAGCAGTATGACGGCTGCGTGGTCCCATAGTGTTTATACTTGCGTACTATTGTTTGTACAGATGAACGTGGTACCTTCAGGTGTTTGGAAATTGCTCCCAAGTATGAGCCAGACTTGTAGAGGTTTACACATTTTTTTCAGAGGTCTTGTCTGATTTCTTTTGATTTTCCCATGATGTCAAGCAGAGAGGCACCAAGTTTAAGGGTAGACCTTGAAATAAATCCAGAGGTACACCTCCAATTGACAAAAATTATGTCAATTAGCCTATCAGAAGCTTCTAAAGCCAAGACATCATTTTCTGGACATTTTCAAACTGTTTAAAGGCACAGTCAACTTAGTGTATGTAAACTTTTGACCCACTGGAATTGTGAAATAATCTGTCTGTAAACAATTATTGGAATAATTACTTGTGTCATGCACAAAGTAGTTGTCCTAACCGACTTGCCAAAACTATAGTTTGTTAACAATAAATTTGTGGAGTGGTTGAAAAACGAGCTTTAATGACTTCAACCTAAGTGTATGTAAACTTCCGACCTCAACTGTATTTTGATTATTAATAACTAATATCATGTATTGAAATCACCAGTCTGACTTGCTGTCCCCTCGTGGCACGTAGACTGTGAATAGGGAGAGGAGACAAGATGATCAACATTTTTAGCCTAAGGTCCTCCTAGTCATGACACAGCCATTATGCCAAGCTCGCATAAAGGGTGAGTGTGTGTGTGTGTGTGTGTGTGTGTGTGTGTGTGTGTGTGTGTGTGTGTGTGTGTGTGTGTGTGTGTGTGTGTGTGTGTGTGTGTGTGTGTGTGTGTGTGTGTGTGTGTGTGTATGTGTGTGTGTGTATGTGTGTGTGTGTGTGTGTGTGTGTGTGTGTGAGCTATCGAAAAGGGTGGTACATGGCAGCAAAGGCATTTCCAGTGTGTGATGAGGTGAGTAATTGAACATGAAGGACCTGTCTCTCTCGCTGTGCAACCTGTCAAGGATCCCCCTGACATCGCTTGACATCGTCAGGGGTGGCAGGTAGCCTAGTGGTTAGAGCATTTGGCCAGTAACCAAAATGTTGCTGGACTGAATCCCCGAGCTGACAAGGTGAAAATATGTTGTTCTGCCCCTGAACAAGGCAGTTAACCCACTGTTCCCCGGTAGACTGTCATTGTAAATAAGAATTTGTTCTTAACTGACTTGCCTAGTTAGATATAAAAAATAATCTGTTATTCATCGTGTAGAAAGTATGAGTAATCTTCTTTAAAATTAGACTGTACTGAGAATGATGTGGGAGGCAGAGACAAGCATCTATCTTTCACTGTCCCTCGTTTTCCCCTGCTATCCATCCATCCAGGCTCTGCATGTGTGTGATGTCTCCTCCTTAGAGCATACAATGGGATCTAATTGGATGATCCACTTAGTACATCGCTGAGGAGGCTGTGAGTAAATGACCCCTTAGCGCTGAAGAGTGAATCGCACACACTTACTGCCACTGAGGGAAGAGTGAGTGTCTGTGTGTGTGTGACATCAATCAAAATGTCAACTTTATGTTTGAATATGAGGTTGCACGATTTAGCTGCCGGTGGGTATTTTGTAGGCTACCCTAAGTGTCTTTCAATCAATAATTTTGAGTGGTTGAGGATAGGGCTTTGTGTGGATGGGGGGCAAGGTTAAATGAGTGTTGTGATGAAGTGAGCATGTACTATACTCATTAATTCAGCACTATTGCTTTTCATTGAGGCAAGAACAGCCAGGCCCATTTTAATGGAGACCTATCTCTGAATTTAGAATGCTTGCCTGAAGCGATTCGACACTCTGAAATTAGACATTAGACTGACAAACAATCAACTTTTAGAGAGGAGGATGTCCATTCTATTCATTGTATTTCTGGGCTGCCTGCTATTTACATTGTGAAATGCATTTGCATAAGCCTAGCAGCTGGGCTCCAAGCAAGGATAAACGTGTCTTTAATTGAGTCCAAATGGTACCCTTTACCCTTTAATGACCATGCCACAAAATGACAAGTGCTAAAGGCTTTATGTTTTTTTATATACATTTCCTTATTGAGCCACGTTATCCACATTCTACATCGATGATTGTTCTCTGATGGCTGAACACTTAATGTTACTGGAAGTGCCTGGAATCTATCCAAAAATCGTTTTAGAGAGTTGTGTGTGTCGTCCGTTAGATGCTACAGATCAGTAGCCTCTCCGTAATCATGAAATATTTACTTCTTAGGCTTTTATCTCTGAGTTGGACTAAAAATGAAATGACAGTGAAAATGTATGGCAGCAAATATTATTATTTTTAGATTTGCATCATGCCCATGGTCCATGGCCAATTTCATCTTAAATCTTTTTTTTTTTTTTTTCTTTTTTTTTCGACTAACCTGCATCTAAAACTGACACTGCAGTGACCCGTTCCACTTGCAACAGAAAACAAAAAACGGAGTAGGATTTTAAAGTAAGTAAAAGTATCTCTAGGACTATCCTCTTTCAATAATGTAGAACCACAGACTGAAAGCTTGTGGACCCAAAAAAAGCGGAGGCCCTTTTTAAGACAAGAAGTGACAGGAGTGTCTACTGAGATGCATTAGAGGAGGAGTACATTTAGCTCCAAACTTAGCTCCAAACTAGGTTTTGGCCTTTCTAGGGAGTTTTTCCTAGCCGCCGTGCTTCTACGCCTGCATTGCTTGCTGTTTGGGGTTTTAGGCTGGGTTTCTGTACAGCACTTTGAGATATCAGCTGATGTACGAAGGGCTATATGAATACATTTGATTTGATTTGATTTTGAAGAGATTGGCAGGTAGAAAGTTCTATATTGTTGGGGATGGTATTACACTGGCTTCAACTCAAAGCCTTGAATCAGGGGGCTGAATACCCTGTGACAGAGCTGTTAGGTTTGAAGTAGAGCCAGGAATCTTCTCTTGACCAGCCATTAGTTACACAGAAGCCGTGGTTACACCTTGCGTTAACAGGTGGTTGTCTTCATCTGATTAAGATGATCCGATCATTATCTGATTGGGATTTGTTGCATCTACACATGACTTAAAATGTGTTTCTTATCTGCCCACTGACCAAATTCCCTGGTCCCTCCCTGTATGCAAATTATTCCAACCTGTCTTAGACCTCTTGGTATGACACAAGCTGTATAAATCAACAGAAAATAGCACACTTGTATAGTCGATAGTTTTATACTCTCATCATTACAGCCTACTTTTGTTATCAAACTATTTAAGACTGGGTGTATATAGTCCCGATAACCTTGACCTGTCCACAGCCATACAAATAAATATTCAGAGAACCTCTCCCATCCCTAAAAAAAGTTGCCACACAAATGAGCTGAGTATCTGGATGTGTAACAAAATACAATTATTAGACAGTATAAAGGCCCTAATTTAGGCCCTAATGCACACAGTAAAAACAAAAACAGGGTAATTAAGTTACAGAGTAGGCTACAAAGTGCATGGCACAATGCATTATTCAAACAGGTCTGGACGGGGTTGTTCTTTATGCATGAATGTTTACATACATTATCTTTATATAATTGTAATATTGTATTGTAAATAAGCTTTAGTATACTGTAGGCCTAAACAGTTCCAAAGCATAAAAAGTGATATGCTGGGAGAACAATCATGGTTTAGTTTCCTCCAAATCATTCATCAATGATAATTCGCTATGATAATTCGATAATTCGGACCCTCAAAATGATAAACACTGGCGTAGCATGAAGCCCACGAGCTTTGGGAGCCAACTCTCCCCCCAGAGGTTGGACTCCCCAGACAGCATATTAAGACGTCATAAGTTATGTTTTTTTCTGGACACTTCTATAACATGCCATTTACATCCAAAATACAATAAGTTGTCCTTTAAAGGTCCAATCCAGCCATTTGTATACCAATATCAAATAATTTCTGGGTAACAATTAAGTACTTTACTGTGATTTAATATACACTGCTCAAAAAAATAAAGGGAACACTTAAACAACACAATGTAACTCCAAGTCAATCACACTTCTGTGAAATCAAACTGTCCACTTAGGAAGCAACACTGATTGACAATAAATTTCACATGCTGTTGTGCAAATGGAATAGACAAAAGGTGGAAATTATAGGCAATTAGCAAGACACCCCCCAAAACAGGAGTGATTCTGCAGGTGGTGACCACAGACCACTTCTCAGTTCCTATGCTTCCTGGCTGATGTTTTGGTCACTTTTGAATGCTCTCACTCTAGTGGTAGCATGAGACGGAGTCTACAACCCACACAAGTGGCTCGGGTAGTGCAGTTCATCCAGGATGGCACATCAATGCGAGCTGTGGCAAAAAGGTTTGCTGTGTCTGTCAGCGTAGTGTCCAGAGCATGCAGGCGCTACCAGGAGACAGGCCAGTACATCAGGAGACGTGGAGGAGGCCGTAGGAGGGCAACAACCCAGCAGCAGGACCGCTACCTCCGCCTTTGTACAAGGAGGTGCACTGCCAGAGCCCTGCAAAATGACCTCCAGCAGGCCACAAATGTGCAAGTCTGCTCAAACGGTCAGAAACAGACTCCATGAGGGTGGTATGAGGGCCCGACGTCCACAGGTGGGGGTTGTGCTTACAACCCAATACCGTGCAGGACGTTTGGCATTTGCCAGAGAACACCAAGATTGGCAAATTCGCCACTGGCGCCCTGTGCTCTTCACAGATGAAAGCAGGTTCACACTGAGCACATGAGCACATGTGACAGACGTGACAGAGTCTGGAGACGCCGTGGAGAACGTTCTGCTGCCTGCAACATCCTCCAGCATGACCGGTTTGGCGATGGGTCAGTCATGGTGTGGGGTGGCATTTCTTTGTGGGGCCGCACAGCCTTCCATGTGCTCGCCAGAGGTAGCCTGACTGCCATTAGGTACCGAGATGAGATCCTCAGACCCCTTGTGAGACCATATGCTGACACATGCACATTTGTGGCCTGCTGGAGGTCATTTTGCAGGGCTCTGGCAGTGCACCTCCTTGCACTAAGGCGGAGGTACCGGTCCTGCTGCTGGGTTGTTGCCCTCCTACGGCCTCCTCCACGTCTCCTGATGTACTGGCCTGTCTCCTGGTAGCGCCTGCATGCTCTGGACACTACGCTGACAGACACAGCAAACCTTTTTGCCACAGCTCGCATTGATGTGCCATCCTGGATGAACTGCACTACCTGAGCCACTTGTGTGGGTTGTAGACTCCGTCTCATGCTACCACTAGAGTGAGAGCACCGCCAGCACTCAAAAGTGACCAAAACATCAGCCAGGAAGCATAGGAACTGAGAAGTGGTCTGTGGTCACCACCTGCAGAATCACTCCTGTTTTGGGGGGCGTCTTGCTAATTGCCTATAATTTCCACCTTTTGTCTATTCCATTTGCACAACAGCATGTGAAATTTATTGTCAATCAGTGTTGCTTCCTAAGTGGACAGTTTGATTTCACAGAAGTGTGATTGACTTGGAGTTACATTGTGTTGTTTAAGTGTTCCCTTTATTTTTTTGAGCAGTGTATATTTTTTAAATGGCTTCTTTCAGCAAAAATAGTGTCTTAGCAAATAGCATTTCTCAAGCAATAATTTTGTTAGGTCTGTGGGGAGGGGAAAGCTGTTTTTGGTTTGATATTCTTATTGGCCAAAACTCCATCCCACCAAAACATGCTGAAATTTCAGGAGGACTTTTCAAACAGCTCTTACACTAAAATTGAATTATCACTATTTTCACAATTTCACAGTATGGCATTATATTTAAAATACAGGTAAATCACAGTTTTACGGCACTGGGCCTTTAACTACTGTTTAAGGTTGACATTGGTTGTTGTTTGTGCAGCCGACATTTGAGGACTTAATGTACTTTATGTTCAGATTTTTAAAGGAAATAAATGTATGCATATTTGGGGGTGGGGAATCAATGTTGTGTTCTCATTCACTGTGCTAAAACTAGAGCAATAGCATCCCCACATTAGCATCGCTGAATCAAGCCTTACATACACATGCTGTATTTGAGTATCTGGGCCAGGTATTTTGAGAGCTTCATTAGCAGGTTTTAATGGTTAGTCTGAAGAGACTGCAGATGGAATATAAGAAAAGCCAGTTCTGTGCTGCTTTCCAAAGCCTGTCATCTCCAGTTTCTCTACACCCACATGTCTTCCTGTATCCATTTTTATTCCCAGCATAAAGCTGCACGACAGTGCATGGCTCAACATGTCTGTGCAGGTGCCCTGTTTATCCAATATCTAGTCTTGTCACCAGACCCTGTATTTAAACCGGGCTGCAGGTTTCAACACATAATGTTCCCAGATGTCACAATGGTTTGACGTTATGGCAGCGTACACTAATCTCCTTGTTTGATGTACACTGGGGTTGTAGGTTGTCTGTTAAGAGAATAACGATCTATTTCTGTGTCATGAATTGTGTCTAATGAATACGTGATTTGATTTATTGTTATTATATTGTCTTGCATTTTCCAGATAGAACATACAGTTTATACATTTAGTACAGCAACACAGATGCCCCCTGCTGTAAACTGTGTCATTTGCTGTTTCTTCTATTCACTATCAAAAGCTGTAGTATGTAACATTTTATTGCTACATATTATATTGCTAGTTGTAGTTTCAACAACTGAACTTGATAGTGTTTAGAGGCAGTAGAAAGCTGACACCTCAGTCAGGACCAAGGTGCATGTACTCCAGAGAGTTGTTCTTTAGAAAACAAGCTAAACACCTGCACAACAGGATCAACTTTTCCACTCTTTAATTGTTAAAATACATGTTCTTCTTCAATCATAGACTGCAAAACATCTCCTCTGCTTACAGTAAAGAATTGCCGAATCAGAACACATCCAAATGCTCGACTTCTTTCCAATGCCTTTCCATGACTTCCTAGCATGTTTGCCCTGGGCTAGTCAATATGATCTACTTGTAGCCCATCACATCCAGTTTAGCAGCCATAACATGTTGAGCCTGAGCCCTGAGGGGACCTACCTCCATTACTGAGTGCTGTGCTGCTTTCCTGGGTCTGACTCTTCCCTGTAAAGGATGGCTAGCGTTGGTGTAGTGGGACACACAGGCGCAATGTTTCCTTTGGTGTTTATGTTTCTTTGTCCTCTCAGCCCGTATTCGTCTCTCCGTACTGTGTGTTCACTTCATCCCATCGACCAGGAAGTGAACACTGTCATCCTCCTACAGAGACACACTATTTTGCTTTCTCTCTCCTTTTCCTTCTCCTTTACCTTGTTTTCTCCCACTCACTCCCCCTCTATCTGGCTCCCTCCTCCTTTCTTTTCCTCTCACTCTCCTTTCATCCTATCTCTGGAGCGGTATTTCTCCCACTCTACTTTCTTTACCTACCTCTCTCTCTCTCTCTCTCGCTGTCTCTCCTTTCTAATTGGCACTTAGAACGACTCAGCCTAGAGGTTCTGTTATTCTATATAAACTTATCATCAGCCCACTGTTCTTATTGGATGAGCCCACTGTTCTTATTGAATGAGCCCACTGCTCTTATTAGATGATCCCACTGCTCTTATTGGATGAGCTCACTGTTCTTATTGGATGAGCCCACTGCTCTTATTGGATGATCCCTCTGTTCTTATTGGATGAGCCCACTGCTCTTATTGGATGAGCCCACTGTTCTTATTGGATGAGCCCACTGTTCTTGTTGGATGAGCCCACTGTTCTTATTGGATGAGCCCACTGTTCTTGTTGGATGAGCCCACTGTTCTTGTTGGATGAGCCCACTGTTCTTATTGGATGAGCCCACTGTTCTTGTTGGATGAGCCCACTGTTCTTATTGGATGAGCCCACTGTTCTTATTGGATGAGCCCACTGTTCTTGTTGGATGAGCCCACTGTTCTTATTGGATGAGCCCACTGTTCTTGTTGGATGAGCCCACTGTTCTTTTTGGATGAGCCCACTGTTCTTTTTGGATGAGCCCACTGTTCTTATTAGATGAGCTCCTTGTTCTTATTGGATGAGCTCATTGTTCTTATTGGATGAGCCCACTGTTCTTATTAGATGAGCCCACTGTTCTTGTTGGATGCCTCCACACTCTTCTAAAGCTATTTCTAGGCACAGTGTGCATGTAATTCTGCCCACAGTGCCTTCAAAATGTCCAATCTCTGTTGTATTACGTTATGTTTATAATACAGAGGAGCAGGCAAATCAATCATGAGTTAATAACAACTTAGTATGTAATAGCCTACACAATGCCTCTACTCATTGTACAGTTTGTGAGTATTAGGCAGACTTGTGTGATGAAAACGGGGTTGGTTATATATGAAAGATAAATTCTGACAATGCTCTGGAGCTGATGCTATGACTCATCCTCTGTGTCTCCTGGTCTCAGCACTCAGTGTTCAACTCCTGAGAATTAAACCTGCTTCACTGTGTCTCCCTGGTTTTAGCACTCAGTGTTCAACTCCTGAGAATGAAACCTGCTTCACTGTGTCTCCTGGTCTTAGCACTCAGTGTTCAACTCCTGAGAATGAAACCTGCTTCACTGTGTCTCCCTGGTCTTAGCACTCAGTGTTCAACTCCTGAGAATTAAACCTGCTTCACTGTGTCTCCCTGGTTTTAGCACTCAGTGTTCAACTCCTGAGAATGAAACCTGCTTCACTGTGTCTCCCTGGTCTTAGCACTCAGTGTTCAACTCCTGAGAATGAAACCTGCTTCACTGTGTCTCCCTGGTCTTAGCACTCAGTGTTCAACTCCTGAGAATTAAACCTGCTTCACTGTGTCTCCCTGGTCTTAGCACTCAGTGTTCAACTCCTGAGAATTAAACCTGCTTCACTGTGTCTCCCTGGTTTTAGCACTCACTGTTCAACTCCTTAGAATTAAACCTGCTTTACTGTTTCTCCTGGTCTTAGCACTCAGTGTTCAACTCCTGAGAATTTTAACCTGCTTCACTGTGTCTCCCTGGTTTTAGCACTTAGTATTCAGCTCCTGAGGATTAAATATGCTTCACTGTGTCTCCCTCGACTTAACACTCAGTGTTCAGCTCCTGAGGATTAAACCTGCTTCACTGGTTTCTCCAGCCCTCTTCCATAATTCACACAGAGAAATTGTGAGAGAGCTGGCAGACGCTCTAACACTTAAAAGGCTTCGAAAACAGACTGGGAAATGAACTGTTTAAAACAAGTAAAAAGGTACAAAACGGATGGTTAAACTGTGGCTCACCGTACACACACAAGGATCTCTCAAATTATGACACACCTGCTGTTCCTTCAATAATTAGGTCAACTAACCAAACGGATACAGAACCAATTAGGGAAGAGGTGCAATTGATATTGCAGCTATCGTATTGCATAGAATAAAGAATGGTTAAAATGAAAGGGAATGTGAATATCACATGTTTAATCCAATAAACAAGCAATAAACACATTCCTTTAAAAAATGTCCTTCACAAATAAACTCAGTTTATTAGGTACACCCATCTAGTACCAGGTCGGCCTCCCTACAGTCTGAATTCTTCGGGGCATTCTACGAGGTGTCTGAAACGTTCCACAGGGATGTTGGTCCATGTTGACGTGATGGCATCATGCAGTTGCTGCAGATTGGACGGTGGTACGTTCATGCTGTGAACAGCCTGTTCCATTTCATCCCAAAGATGCTCTATTGGGTTGAGGTCTGGGGACTGTGCAGACTGTGCTGGCCACTCAAATAAACTGAACTCACGGGCATATTCCAGGCGAGGTTTTTCCACTCCTCAATTGTCCAGTGTTGGTGATCGTGTGGCCACCTGTTACGGCCAAGATCCTTTTAACGTGTAAATTCGGATAGTCACTGTTATGATATTCGTCGTCAGATGATGAGGAATCATCGGACCAAAGCGCAGCGTGGTAAGTGTTCATGTTAATTTATTAAAACAGAACACTAAACAAAATAACAAAGAGAGTGAAACGAAAATGAAACAGTCCTGTAAGGTGCAGCAACACAAAACAGAAAACAACTACCCACAAAACACAGGTGGGAAAAGGCTACCTAAGTATGGTTCTCAATCAGAGACAACGATAGACAGCTGCCTCTGATTGAGAACCACACCCGGCCAAACACACAGAAATAGAAAACATAGAACACAAAACATAGAATGCCCACCCCAACTCACGCCCTGACCAACCAAAATAGAGACATAAAAAGGATCTCTAAGGTCAGGGCGTGACAGTCACACTTGCTTCGCCTTCATGTTGTTGCTAGTTAGCAGGCTAGGTAGTGCTAGGTATCAACAGCAAATCCAGTAGGGGCAGGAAACTGTATTGAGCTACGCTTGGTCAATAGCAACGTGTTGTCGCAAGAGTATTTACCTAAAGTTAATTAAGTTTTCCCCAATTTGGTCACGCCCTGTTCAGCTCCCTCGCCCATTCTCTCATCCCCCCGCCCACTTTGCTTCCTTCATTGAAAATGAATGGGCTTCCGTTGTTTCATCGCCCCCAATGTGCTATGTGGATCTCTTATGTGAGCTTACACGATTCTTGCCATTCTCCTTCCACCTCTCTTATCAACGAGCTGTTTTCGCCCACAGGACTGCCGCTGACCGGACGTTTTTTTGTTTGTCGCAGCATTCTCGGTAAACACTAGACACTGATGCACGTGAAAAGCCTAGGAGGCCGTTTCTGAGATACTGGTTCTGGCGCACCGGTGATTATACCGCGCTCAAAGTCGCTTAGGTCACTGGTTTTGCCCATTCTTACATTCAACTGAACAGTAACTGAATGCTTCAATGCCTGTTTGCCTGCTTTATAGAGCAAGCCACTCCCATGTGACTCACTGTCTGTAAGAGTGATCCAGTTTTGTACCTAATAAACTGTCTGGCGAGTGTATATTCTTGTTCATAACAGTTATGTAAAAGGTGAATTAATGATCCGTGGGATGCAGGTTAGAACTCCCACTGTGGTGTTGGTTGGTTGATGGAAGACACATTCCAAACCTCTTATAATAGCTCTGACAAGATGTGCTGCAATAAAAGTGACTACTTTGTAACAATTGATGTTCCAGTATAGTTTGCAAGTGCCTTCTCAGTTAAAAAAAGAACACAAAAAAATGTGTTTGTCTGAGCACGTTTGAAAATGACTGTTCCAGACTCCAATACCTCTAGTGTGCCCATTTGTATTCAATGAATTCTGCCTTTTCATCTTTCTCATAATTATCTGTAATTAAAATCCAGGAAAAAAGCCAATAACACTATCCCATGCTCAGTGGTGTAAAAGTAAATCTATCTCCTGTCTGCGCCAGATGTAGGGCAGCTCTCCATTCTCTCTGCCGAGACCAACGTGAGGTGATGATTTCATTATGTGGTTCGCTGTGGAGGGTGAGGGATAATGATTGGGGGAATAGCTTCTTGTTTACTCAATGTCATTGTAGTTAGTAATGTCATCTTACGCACTGTGCCACCTGGCTCTGGGGTCTCTAGAGGCTTTACAGGTGTGTGTGTGTGTGTGTGTGTGTGTGTGTGTGTGTGTGTGTGTGTGTGTGTGTGTGTGTGTGTGTGTGTGTGTGTGTGTGTGTGTGTGTGTGTGTGTGTGTGTGTGTGTGTGTGTGTGTGTGTGTGTGTGTGTGTGTGTGTGTGTGTGCAATTTATCTTTCAGACAAAGTCAGGGTTTTATATTCCCACACCTGTTTTACTATTCTGCTCTCTCTGGGTGTGAACGTCTGTTCAGGAGTTGTCTCTGCCGAGTCCCTTAACAACCAGATGTTCCGGTTTTCAGGGGAAATGGAAAGAGAGCTTTTGACATAACTTCTGCTTTTGGACCTAAACAAGGCGACACTCCATCTTACCTCCTCTCCACATTTACTGGATTGGTTGAACAGTGTAGAATACATGTTTTTTTTGTTATCGTCAAGACCAGTATGCAGGGGATCTAGTTTCAGGTGTTTCTATTACATCTGCTACGTTACGTTCGTTTATGAGTAGCTGTTTGTGCACTTTAGCTCAAAGACGTCCTTTGAGGGGCTCTGGGTGTTAAAGTAATGGAAGAGTTACTCCTGTCATCTTCTGGCTTGCTCCTGTAGTAGGATGTATGTTGAGGAGGTGCTTAGTAATATATGCCATTTAGCAGACGCTTTTATTCAAATAAACTTACATGCATACATTTTACACATGGGTGGCCCCAGGAGTCAAACCAACAATCGTGGCATTGAAAGCACCATGCTCTATCAACTGAGCCATACAGGACCACAAGAGCTGGGAGCTGCGAATTCAAATTGATCGCACTGTTTTAGAAATCTTCTGACAAAGCAGTGATGTTAAGAAATAATTAACAGACGTTAGTTTTTCCTCAATATGCTGGATTGTTAAAGGAGATATTATTTTTATTAGCATGATTTTGATCAATGTTGTTATGTTGTCCTGTCCGTATTGAAAGGTGACACACTAGGCAGCATAGAATGGGTAAAAGTCACTGACATACCAGCAAATCAGTTGTAGCCTTGTGTCTATTGTGGCCTTATGGTTCAATAGTATTTTCCCCGGATGTTTATGACCACATTAAACACACACGCGCGCAAACGCAAATACAAACACACACACACACACACACACACACACACACACACACACACACACCAATAATCTTTGTGATGTGCAGAGAAAGCCCCAGCATAATGTGCTTAACACTGCTGGCAGAGGAGCCTTCTGGTGGGGTTGTAGTCCAGGCCTGGCCAGTCACAGCTGACCAGCTGACCAATCAACCAGAGAAGCCGGACCTCAGATCTTACATCTGGATGCCTCCAATCCAAAATCTATGGTCACATACAGGGCTGTTATCTGTTTGCACATATGCCTTTTGGCAGCCTGGAGCCAAGCAGCTGCAGAAGCTTCCATCTACAAACCCAAGACAAAGGAGTAACAGATAGTGATATCACATCAGCTCCCTTCATCAGTATAGAATAATGTGTTTGCTCATAACAATTCCCTTAATCAAATAGAGATTATAAACTGGGTCGTGCGAGCCCTGAATGCTGATTGGCTGACAGCCGTGGTATATCAAACCGTATACCTCGGGTACGACAAAACATTTATTTTAACTCTTCTAGTTATGTTGGAAACTAGTTTATAATAGCAATAAGACACCTCAGGGGTTTGTGATATATGGTCAATACACCACGGCTAAGGGCTGTGTCCAGGCACTCCGCGTTGCGCGAAAAAACAGCCCTTAGCCGTGGTATATTGGCCACATACCACACCCCCTCTGGCCTTATTTTTGTTAAATGTAACCTTTGTTTAACTTGGCAAGTCAGTTAAGAACAAATTCTTATTTACAATGATGGCCTACCCCAGCCAAACCTGGACAATGACGGGCCAATTGTGCACTGCCCTATGGGACTCCAAATCATGGCCAGATGTGCCACACCCTAGATTCAAACCAGGGACTGTAGTGATGCCTCTTGCACTGAGATGCAGTGCCTTAGACCGTTGCGCCACACAGAAGCTCTTATATCTTAATTGAACAAGTGTTTCCATAACATAAACACGTTATGGGATAACGTCATATTGATATATTCTTGATTTAATGTGCAATTACATTATTGTAATGAATGCCGGAATATTCTGTGCTTCACATGAAATGGCTTCCGTGTTGGGCGGTAGACAGTTATGATGACAATGACAACTCGGTTAAATTACAGTAAACTGCTCCCTGTCGTTCCCTCTATCTTTACCGAAGTCATTTACATGGAGACTAAAGGGGTTTGTGTGTAGTACCCAAAGGCTCTATATCATGTAAACGGTCTTTTTGGAAAGAATCCTCTCCTAAAGTGCTAGGCTAGAATATCCAGACAGACGTCTGATGTAGATGCTATGGTGTGCGGCTGCACTAACAAGCTAAAGGGCCTCCATTAGCCAGTCGACCTGGGCCTTAAAACTTCTTATGGCTGCAATTCCGTTTAAGGGATGATATGACAACAGGCAGTGAAAGTGCAGGGTGCAAAATTCAAACAACAGAAATCTCATAATTAAAATTCCTCAAACATACATGTATCTTATACCATTTTAAAGGTAATCTTGTTGTTAGTCCCACGCAAAGTGTCCGATTTCAAATAGGCTTTACAGCGAAAGCACCACAAACGATTATGTTAGGTGACCGCAAAATCACAGAAAAACAAATTCATTTTTCCAGCCAAAGACAGGAGTCACAAAAAGCAGAAATAGAGATAAAATGAATCACTAACCTTTGATGATCTTCATCAGATGACACTCATAGGACTTCATGTTACACAATACATATATGTTTTGTTCGATAAATGTCACGTTCCTGACCTGTTTATTTTGTATGTGTTTAGTTGGTCAGGGCGTGAGTTGGGGTGGGCATTCTATGTTTTGTGTTTCTATGTTTAGGTCAGGTGTAATTAGCCTTATATGGTTCTCAATCAGGGACAGGTGTTTGACGTTTTCCTCTGATTGAGAACCATATAAAGGTAGGTGTTTCACACTGTTTGTTTGTGGGTGATTGTCTTCTGTGTCTGTGTATGTTGCACCACACGGGACTGTTTCGGTTTGTTCGTTCGTTTGATGTAGTCTGTTCCTGTTCGTGAGTTCTTCGTGTATTTATGTAAGTTCCATCTTCAGGTCTGTCTACGTCGTTTTGTTATTTTTTTAGTTTGTTGAAGTGTTTTCGGTTTTCGTCTTTACTTTAATAAACTTAATTATGTCTACATTCCACACTGCGCTTTGGTCCGATCCCTACTCCTCCTCTTCATCCGAAGAGGAGGAGGACACCCGTTACAGAACCACCCACCAACCATGGATCAAGCAGCGTGAGAGGGACCAGCAGCAGCGACCTAAAAACCAGGACTCGTGGACTTGGGAGGAAATATTGGCTGGAAAAGGACCCTGGGCTCAGACAGGAGAGAATCGCCGCTCTCAGGAAGAGAGGGAGGCAGCTAAAGCCCAGGAGATGTGGTTTGAGGAGGCAGCAAGGAGACGTGGCTGGAGACCCGAAAAGCCTGTGAGTAAACCCAAAAAAATTCTTGGGGGGGGGGCTTAAAGGGAGAGTGGCAAAGTCAGGTAGGAGACCTGCGCCCACTCCCTGTACTTACCGTGGAGAGCGAGAGTACGGGCAGACACCGTGTTACGCAGTAGAGCGCATGGTGTCTCCTGTACGTGTGCATAGCCCGGTTCGGTACATTCCAGCTCCACGTATCGGCCGGGCTAGATTGAGCGTTGAGCCGGATGTCATGAAGCCGGCTCTACACATCTGGCCACCAGTGCGTCTCCTCGGGCCGGCTTACATGGCACCAGCCTTACGCATGGTGTCCCCGGTTCGTCTACATAGCCCGGTGCGGGTTATTCCACCTCCCCGCACTGGTCGGGCGACGGGGAGCATACAACCAGGTAAGGTTGGGCAGGCTCAGTGCTCAAGGGAGCCAGTACGCCTGCACGGTCCGGTATTTCCGGCGCCACCTCCCCGCTCCAACCCAGTACCACCAGTGCCTACACCACGCACCCGGTTTCCAGTGCGTCTCCAGAGCCCTGTTCCTCCTCCACGCACTCTCCCTGTGGTGCGTGTATCCAGCCCAGTGCCTCCAGTTCCGGCACCACGCACCAAGCCTCATGTGCGTCTCCAGAGCCCTGTACGCACTGATCTTTCTCCCCGCACTAGCCTTGAGGTGCGTGTCTCCAGTCCGGTACCACCAGTTCCGGCACCACGCACTAAGCCTCATGTGCGTCTCCAGAGCCCTGTTCCTCCTCCACGCACTCTCCCTGTGGTGTGTGTATCCAGCCCAGTGCCTCCAGTTCCGACACCATGCACCAAGCCTTATGTGCGTCTCCAGAGCCCTGTACGCACTGTTCCTTCTCCCCGTACTCGCCCTGATGTGTGTGCCCTCAGCCCGGTACCACCAGTTCCGGTACCACGCACCAGGCCTATAGTACCCTTTGAGAGTCCAGTGTGCCCTGTTGTTGTTCCCCGCACTAGCCTGAAGGTGCGTAGCTTTAGCCCGGTACCTCCAGTTCCGGCACCACGCACCAGGCCTACAGTGCGTCTCAGCCGGCCAGAGTCTGCCGTCTGCCCAACGGCGCCTGAACTGCCCGTCTGCCCAACGGCGTTTGAACTGTCCGTCTGCCCAACGGCGTCTGAACTATCCGTCTGCCCAACGCCGTCTGAACTGTCCGTCTGCCAAGCGCCGCATGAACTGCCCGTCTGTACTGAGCCTTCAAAGCCGCCCGTCTGTACTGAGCCTGCAAAGCCGCCCGTCTGCCATGAGCCTTCAGAGCCGTCCGCCAGACAGGAGCCGCTAGAGCCTTCCGCCAGTCAGGAGCCGCTAGAGCCTTCTGCCAGACAGGAGCAGCCAAAGCCTTCCACCAGACAGGATCAGCCAGAGCCTTCCGCCAGACAGGATCAGCCAGAGCCTTCCGCCAGACAGGTTAAGACAGAGACTTCCGCCAGACAGGATCAGCCAGAGCCTTCCGCCAGACAGGATCAGCCAGAGCCGTCAGCGAGCCATGACCAGCCAGAGCCGTCAGCGAGCCATGACCAGCCAGAGCCGTCAGCGAGCCAGCCAGCCAGGATCCGCCAGAGCCAGCCAGCCAGGATCCGCCAGAGCCAGCCAGCCAGGATCCGTCCCTCAGTCCGGAGCTGCCGTCCTTCAGTCCGGAGCTGCCGTCCCTCAGTCAGGTGTTGCCCCTCATTCTGGTGTTGTCCCTCATTCTGGTGTTGCCCCTCATTCTGGTGTTGCCCCTCATTCCGGTGTTGCCCCTCATTCCGGTGCGGCTCCTTATCCCGATGATGCCCCTTAATTTAGGTGGGGTTATTTGGAGGGTGGTCATTGTGAGGGGGATAAGAAAGCGGGGATTTATTATGGTGGGATGGGAACCACGCCCAGAGCCTGAGCCGCCACCGTGGACAGATGCCCACCCAGACCCTCCCCTAGACTTTTGGTGGTGCGTCCGGAGTTCGCACCTTGAGGGGGGGGGGGGGTTCTGTCACGTTCCTGACCTGTTTATTTTGTATGTGTTTAGTTGGTCAGGGTGTGAGTTGGGGTGGGCATTCTATGTTTTGTGTTTCTATTTTTAGGTCAGGTGTAATTAGCCTTATATGGTTCTCAATCAGGGACAGGTGTTTGACGTTTTTCTCTGGTTGAGAACCATATAAAGGTAGGTGTTTCACACTGTTTGTTTGTGGGTGATTGTCTTCTGTGTCTGTGTATGTTGCACCACACGGGACTGTTTCGGTTTGTTCGTTCGTTTGATGTAGTCTGTTCCTGTTCGTGAGTTCTTCGTGTATTTATGTAAGTTCCATGTTCAGGTCTGTCTACGTCGTTTTGTTATTTTTTTAGTTTGTTGAAGTCTTTTCGGTTTTCGTCTTTACTTTAATAAACTTAATTATGTCTACATTCCACGCTGCGCTTTGGTCCAATCCCTACTCCTCCTCTTCGGACGAAGAGGAGGAGGACACCCGTTACAATAAAGCTCATATTTATATCCAAAACCCTCAGTTTACATTGACGCCATGTTCAGAAATGCCTCCAAAATATCCGGAGAAATTGCATAGAGCCAAATAACATAAATACTCATCATAAACTTTGATGAAAGATACATGTTTTACATAGAATTAAAGATACACTTGTTCTTAATGCAACAGCTATGTCAGATTTCAAAAAGCTTTACGGCAAAGCACAATATTCATAATCTGAGAACAGTGTTCAGCCACAAAAGGAAGCCATACAGTTACCCGCCAAATTGTGCAGTCAACAAAACTCATAAAAAAAATTATAAATCTTCACTTACCTTTGCTGATCTTCGTCGGAATGCACTCCCAGGACTCCCACTTCCACAAGAAATGTTTGTTTTGTTCGGTAATGTCCATCATTTATGTTCAAATAGCTATTTTTGTTAGCATGTTTGGTAAATAAATCCAAAGTCGGGAAGCGCGTTCACTAAAAGCAGACGAAATGTCAAAAAGATCCGTAACAGTCAGTAGAAACATGTCAAACGATGTATTGAATCAATCTTTAGGATGTTTTTAACATAAATCTTCAATAAAGTTCCAACCGGAGAATTACATTGACTTCAGATGTGCGATGGAACAGAGCTCCCTCTCATGTGAACGCGCATGGTCAGAGCATGGCCAGGTCATGGTAGACCTGACTATTTCCTGTCTCCTTCGGCCCCACTTCACAGTAGAGGCATCAGACAAGGTTCTACAGACTGTTGACATCTAGTGGAAGCCGTAGGAAGTGCAAACTCATCCATATCCCACTGTGTATTCAATAGGGGCTGTTTTGAAAATCGACCAACCTCAGAATTCCCACTTCCTGTTTGGATTTTTTTCTCAGGTTTTTGCCTGCAATATGAGATCTGTTATACTCACAGACATCATTCAAACAGTTTTAGAAACTTCAGAGGGTTTTCTATCCAATATGAATAATAATATGCATATATTAGCAACTGGGACTGAGGAGCAGGCAGTTTACTATGGGCACCTCTGTGCACCTTTCATCCAAGCTACTCAATACTGCCCCTGCAGCCATAAGAAGTTAATGAACTATTCTCTTTCTGCAACTGAATCCTCCTCTGTGTGCAACAGCTTGTACACCTGGTGCAACAGGAAGCGTTAGAAGAGATAATATTGACAGAAGTTGTCTTTGGAGAAAGAGAGCACTGGAAGAGCAGGAGGGGAGAAGAGAAAGAGAGCACTGGAAGAGCAGGAGGGGAGAAGAGAAAGAGAGCACTGGAAGAGCAGGAGGGCAGAAGAGAAAGAGAGCACTGGAAGACCAGGAGGGGAGAAGAGAAAGAGAGCACTGGAAGATAAATAAGGAAGAAAGAATTGCGAGGTTAGCAGTGTGTGTAGAAGTAGGACTTCTAGGCTTTATTGACCCTCTGGGCCCAGGCTTTATTGACTCTCTGGGCCCAGCTGTAGGATGATGTATGGCTGCTCTATTTCAACAGCTACAGGAAGGGACAAAAGTCAGGTTCATAGACTAGAGAGACCTTGTGTTTCCCCCCTACTACATCATGACCCTGGTGAGAACAGGGACATGCCAGGATCACCCCCCTACTACACCATGACCCTGGTGAGAACAGAGACATGCCAGGATCACCCCCCTACTACAGCATGACCCTGGTGAGAACAGAGACATGTCATTATCCCCCCCTACTACACCATGACCCTGGAGAGAACAGAGACATGCCATTATTCCACCCTACTACATCATGACCCTGGAGAGAACAGAGACATGCCAGTATCCCCCCCCCCCCCCCCCCCCCTACTACATCATGACCCTGGAGAGAACAGAGACATGCCATTATTCCACCCTACTACACCATGACCCTGGAGAGAACAGAGACATGCCAGTATCCCCCCCCCCCCCCCCTACTACATCATGACCCTGGAGAGAACAGAGACATGCCATTATTCCACCCTACTACATCATGACCCTGGAGAGAACAGAGACATGCCAGTATCCCCCCCCCCCCCCCACTACATCATGACCCTGGAGAGAACAGAGACATGCCATTATTCCACCCTACTACACCATGACCCTGGAGAGAACAGAGACATGCCAGTATCCCCCCCTACTACATCATGACCCTGGTGAGAACAGAGACATGCCAATATCACCCCCCTACTACATCATGACCCTGGTGAGAACAGAGACATGCCAGTATCCCCCCTACTACATCATGACCCTGGAGAGAACAGAGACATGCCAGTATCCCCCCCTACTACATCATGACCCTGGTGAGAACAGAGACATGCCAATATCACCCCCCTACTACACCATGACCCTGGAGAGAACAGAGACATGTCATTATCACCCCTACTACATCATGACCCTGGTGAGAACAGAGACATGCCAGTATCCCCCCCTACTACATCATGACCCT
Organism: Salvelinus fontinalis; assembly: GCF_029448725.1. Classification (NCBI taxonomy): domain Eukaryota; kingdom Metazoa; phylum Chordata; class Actinopteri; order Salmoniformes; family Salmonidae; genus Salvelinus; species Salvelinus fontinalis. The sequence continues at coordinate 19,192,332 of NC_074668.1, read as the reverse complement.
GGAGAGAACAGAGACATGCCAGTATCCCCCCCTACTACATCATGACCCTGGAGAGAACAGAGACATGCCATTATTCCACCCTACTACACCATGACCCTGGTGAGAACAGAGACATGCCAGGATCACCCCCCTACTACATCATGACCCTGGAGAGAACAGAGACAAGCCAGTATCACCCCCCTACTACATCATGACCCTGGAGAGAACAGAGACATGCCAGTATCGCCCCCTTACTACACCATGACCCTGGTGAGAACAGAGACATGCAATTATCCCCCCTACTACATCATGACCCTGGAGAGAACAGAGACATGCCATTATCCCCCCCCTACTACATCATGACCCTGGAGAGAACAGAGACATGCCAGGATCACCCCCCTACTACACCATGACCCTGGAGAGAACAAAGACATGCAAGTATCAACCCCTACTACACCATGACCCTGGAGAGAACAGAGACATGCCAGTATCCCCCCCCCCTACTACACCATGACCCTGGAGAGAACAGAGACATGCAATTATCCCCCCTACTACACCATGACCCTGGAGAGAACAGAGACATGCAATTATCCCCCCTACTACACCATGACCCTGGTGAGAACAGAGACATGCCAGGATCACCCCCCTACTACACCATGACCCTGGTGAGAACAGAGACATGCCAGGATCACCCCCCTACTACACCATGACCCTGGAGAGAACAGAGACATGCCATTATCCCCCTTACTACATCATGACCCTGGAGAGAACAGAGACATGCCATTATCCCCCCTACTACATCATGACCCTGGAGAGAACAGAGACATGCAATTATCCCCCCTACTACATCATGACCCTGGAGAGAACAGAGACATGCCATTATCCCCCCTACTACATCATGACCCTGGAGAGAACAGAGACATGCAATTATCCCCCCTACTACATCATGACCCTGGAGAGAACAGAGACATGCAATTATCCCCCCTACTACATCATGACCCTGGAGAGAACAGAGACATGCAATTATCCCCCCTACTACATCATGACCCTGGAGAGAACAGAGACATGCCAGTATCCCCCCCTACTACACCATGACCCTGGAGAGAACAGAGACATGTCATTATCACCCCCCTACTACACCATGACCCTGGAGAGAACAGAGACATGCCATTATCACCCCCCTACTACACCATGACCCTGGAGAGAACAGAGACATGCCATTATCACCCCCCTACTACATCATGACCCTGGAGAGAACAGAGACATGCCAGTATCACCCCCCTACTACATCATGACCCTGGAGAGAACAGAGACATGTCATTATCACCCCCCTACTACATCATGACCCTGGAGAGAACAGAGACATGCCAGTATCACCCCCCTACTACATCATGACCCTGGTGAGAACAGAGACATGCCAGTATCACCCCCCTACTACATCATGACCCTGGAGAGAACAGAGACATGTCATTATCACCCCCCTACTACATCATGACCCTGGTGAGAACAGAGACATGCCATTATTCCACCCTACTACATCATGACCCTGGAGAGAACAGAGACATGCCAGTATCCCCCCCTACTACATCATGACCCTGGAGAGAACAGAGACATGCCATTATCCCCCCCTACTACATCATGACCCTGGAGAGAACAGAGACATGCCAGTATCCCCCCTACTACACCATGACCCTGGAGAGAACAGAGACATGCCATTATCCCCCCCTACTACATCATGACCCTGGAGAGAACAGAGACATGCCATTATCCCCCCCTACTACATCATGACCCTGGAGAGAACAGAGACATGCCAGTATCCCCCCCTACTACATCATGACCCTGGAGAGAACAGAGACATGCCAGTATCCCCCCCTACTACACCATGACCCTGGAGAGAACAGAGACATGCCAGTATCCCCCCCTACTACACCATGACCCTGGAGAGAACAGAGACATGCCATTATTCCACCCTAATACATCATGACCCTGGAGAGAACAGAGACATGCCAGTATCCCCCCCCCTACTACACCATGACCCTGGAGAGAACAGAGACATGCCATTATCCCCCCCTACTACACCATGACCCTGGAGAGAACAGAGACATGCCATTATCCCCCCCTACTACACCATGACCCTGGAGAGAACAGAGACATGCCATTATCCCCCCCTACTACACCATGACCCTGGAGAGAACAGAGACATGCCAGTATCCCCCCCCCCCTACTACATCATGACCCTGGTGAGAACAGAGACATGCCAGTATCCCCCCCCTACTACATCATGACCCTGGAGAGAACAGAGACATGCCAGTATCCCCCCCCCCTACTACACCATGACCCTGGAGAGAACAGAGACATGCCATTATCCCCCCTACTACACCATGACCCTGGAGAGAACAGAGACATGCCAGGATCACCCCCCTACTACACCATGACCCTGGTGAGAACAGAGACATGCCAGGATCACCCCCCTACTACACCATGACCCTGGTGAGAACAGAGACATGCCAGGATCACCCCCCTACTACACCATGACCCTGGTGAGAACAGAGACATGCCAGGATCACCCCCCTACTACACCATGACCCTGGTGAGAACAGAGACAGGTCATTATCCCCCCTACTACATCATGACCCTGGAGAGAACAGAGACATGTCATTATCCCCCCCTACTACACCATGACCCTGGTGAGAACAGAGACATGTCATTATCCCCCCTACTACATCATGACCCTGGAGAGAACAGAGACATGTCATAATCCCCCCCCTACTACACCATGACCCTGGAGAGAACAGAGACATGTCATAATCCCCCCCCTACTACACCATGACCCTGGAGAGAACAGAGACATGCCATTATCCCCCCTACTACATCATGACCCTGGAGAGAACAGAGACATGCCAGTATCCCCCCCTACTACATCATGACCCTGGTGAGAACAGAGACATGCCAATATCACCCCCCTACTACACCATGACCCTGGAGAGAACAGAGACATGTCATTATCACCCCTACTACATCATGACCCTGGTGAGAACAGAGACATGCCAGTATCCCCCCCTACTACATCATGACCCTGGAGAGAACAGAGACATGCCAGTATCCCCCCCTACTACATCATGACCCTGGTGAGAACAGAGACATGCCATTATTCCACCCTACTACACCATGACCCTGGTGAGAAAAGAGACATGCCAGGATCACCCCCCTACTACATCATGACCCTGGAGAGAACAGAGACATGCCAGTATCACCCCCCTACTACATCATGACCCTGGAGAGAACAGAGACATGCCAGTATCACCCCCTTACTACACCATGACCCTGGTGAGAACAGAGACATGCAATTATCCCCCCTACTACATCATGACCCTGGAGAGAACAGAGACATGCCATTATCCCCCCCCTACTACATCATGACCCTGGAGAGAACAGAGACATGCCAGGATCACCCCCCTACTACACCATGACCCTGGAGAGAACAAAGACATGCAAGTATCAACCCCTACTACACCATGACCCTGGAGAGAACAGAGACATGCCAGTATCCGCCCCCCTACTACACCATGACCCTGGAGAGAACAGAGACATGCCAGTATCACCCTCCTACTACATCATGACCCTGGAGAGAACAGAGACATGCAATTATCCCCCCTACTACACCATGACCCTGGAGAGAACAGAGACATGCAATTATCCCCCCTACTACACCATGACCCTGGTGAGAACAGAGACATGCCAGGATCACCCCCCTACTACACCATGACCCTGGTGAGAACAGAGACATGCCAGGATCACCCCCCTACTACACCATGACCCTGGAGAGAACAGAGACATGCCATTATCCCCCTTACTACATCATGACCCTGGAGAGAACAGAGACATGCCATTATCCCCCCTACTACATCATGACCCTGGAGAGAACAGAGACATGCAATTATCCCCCCTACTACATCATGACCCTGGAGAGAACAGAGACATGCCATTATCCCCCCTACTACATCATGACCCTGGAGAGAACAGAGACATGCAATTATCCCCCCTACTACATCATGACCCTGGAGAGAACAGAGACATGCAATTATCCCCCCTACTACATCATGACCCTGGAGAGAACAGAGACATGCAATTATCCCCCCTACTACATCATGACCCTGGAGAGAACAGAGACATGCCAGTATCCCCCCCTACTACACCATGACCCTGGAGAGAACAGAGACATGTCATTATCACCCCCCTACTACACCATGACCCTGGAGAGAACAGAGACATGCCATTATCACCCCCCTACTACACCATGACCCTGGAGAGAACAGAGACATGCCATTATCACCCCCTACTACATCATGACCCTGGAGAGAACAGAGACATGCCAGTATCACCCCCCTACTACATCATGACCCTGGAGAGAACAGAGACATGTCATTATCACCCCCCTACTACATCATGACCCTGGAGAGAACAGAGACATGCCAGTATCACCCCCCTACTACATCATGACCCTGGTGAGAACAGAGACATGCCAGTATCACCCCCCTACTACATCATGACCCTGGAGAGAACAGAGACATGCCAGTATCACCCCCCTACTACATCATGACCCTGGAGAGAACAGAGACATGTCATTATCACCCCCCTACTACATCATGACCCTGGAGAGAACAGAGACATGCCAGTATCACCCCCCTACTACATCATGACCCTGGTGAGAACAGAGACATGCCAGTATCACCCCCCTACTACATCATGACCCTGGAGAGAACAGAGACATGTCATTATCACCCCCCTACTACATCATGACCCTGGTGAGAACAGAGACATGCCATTATTCCACCCTACTACATCATGACCCTGGAGAGAACAGAGACATGCCAGTATCCCCCCCTACTACATCATGACCCTGGAGAGAACAGAGACATGCCATTATCCCCCCCTACTACATCATGACCCTGGAGAGAACAGAGACATGCCAGTATCCCCCCTACTACACCATGACCCTGGAGAGAACAGAGACATGCCATTATCCCCCCCTACTACATCATGACCCTGGAGAGAACAGAGACATGCCATTATCCCCCCCTACTACATCATGACCCTGGAGAGAACAGAGACATGCCAGTATCCCCCCCTACTACATCATGACCCTGGAGAGAACAGAGACATGCCAGTATCCCCCCCTACTACACCATGACCCTGGAGAGAACAGAGACATGCCAGTATCCCCCCCTACTACACCATGACCCTGGAGAGAACAGAGACATGCCATTATTCCACCCTAATACATCATGACCCTGGAGAGAACAGAGACATGCCAGTATCCCCCCCCCTACTACACCATGACCCTGGAGAGAACAGAGACATGCCATTATCCCCCCCTACTACACCATGACCCTGGAGAGAACAGAGACATGCCATTATCCCCCCCTACTACACCATGACCCTGGAGAGAACAGAGACATGCCATTATCCCCCCCTACTACACCATGACCCTGGAGAGAACAGAGACATGCCAGTATCCCCCCCCCCTACTACATCATGACCCTGGTGAGAACAGAGACATGCCAGTATCCCCCCCCTACTACATCATGACCCTGGAGAGAACAGAGACATGCCAGTATCCCCCCCCCTACTACACCATGACCCTGGAGAGAACAGAGACATGCCATTATCCCCCCTACTACACCATGACCCTGGAGAGAACAGAGACATGCCAGGATCACCCCCCTACTACACCATGACCCTGGTGAGAACAGAGACATGCCAGGATCACCCCCCTACTACACCATGACCCTGGTGAGAACAGAGACATGCCAGGATCACCCCCCTACTACACCATGACCCTGGTGAGAACAGAGACATGCCAGGATCACCCCCCTACTACACCATGACCCTGGTGAGAACAGAGACAGGTCATTATCCCCCCTACTACATCATGACCCTGGAGAGAACAGAGACATGTCATTATCCCCCCCTACTACACCATGACCCTGGTGAGAACAGAGACATGTCATTATCCCCCCTACTACATCATGACCCTGGAGAGAACAGAGACATGTCATAATCCCCCCCCTACTACACCATGACCCTGGAGAGAACAGAGACATGTCATAATCCCCCCCCTACTACACCATGACCCTGGAGAGAACAGAGACATGCCATTATCCCCCCTACTACATCATGACCCTGGAGAGAACAGAGACATGCCAGTATCCCCCCCTACTACATCATGACCCTGGTGAGAACAGAGACATGCCAATATCACCCCCCTACTACACCATGACCCTGGAGAGAACAGAGACATGTCATTATCACCCCTACTACATCATGACCCTGGTGAGAACAGAGACATGCCAGTATCCCCCCCTACTACATCATGACCCTGGAGAGAACAGAGACATGCCAGTATCCCCCCCTACTACATCATGACCCTGGTGAGAACAGAGACATGCCATTATTCCACCCTACTACACCATGACCCTGGTGAGAAAAGAGACATGCCAGGATCACCCCCCTACTACATCATGACCCTGGAGAGAACAGAGACATGCCAGTATCACCCCCCTACTACATCATGACCCTGGAGAGAACAGAGACATGCCAGTATCACCCCCTTACTACACCATGACCCTGGTGAGAACAGAGACATGCAATTATCCCCCCTACTACATCATGACCCTGGAGAGAACAGAGACATGCCATTATCCCCCCCCTACTACATCATGACCCTGGAGAGAACAGAGACATGCCAGGATCACCCCCCTACTACACCATGACCCTGGAGAGAACAAAGACATGCAAGTATCAACCCCTACTACATCATGACCCTGGAGAGAACAGAGACATGCCAGTATCACCCCCCTACTACACCATGACCCTGGAGAGAACAGAGACATGCCAGTATCCGCCCCCCTACTACACCATGACCCTGGAGAGAACAGAGACATGCAATTATCCCCCCTACTACACCATGACCCTGGAGAGAACAGAGACATGCAATTATCCCCCCTACTACACCATGACCCTGGTGAGAACAGAGACATGCCAGGATCACCCCCCTACTACACCATGACCCTGGTGAGAACAGAGACATGCCAGGATCACCCCCCTACTACACCATGACCCTGGAGAGAACAGAGACATGCCATTATCCCCCTTACTACATCATGACCCTGGAGAGAACAGAGACATGCCATTATCCCCCCTACTACATCATGACCCTGGAGAGAACAGAGACATGCAATTATCCCCCCTACTACATCATGACCCTGGAGAGAACAGAGACATGCCATTATCCCCCCTACTACATCATGACCCTGGAGAGAACAGAGACATGCAATTATCCCCCCTACTACATCATGACCCTGGAGAGAACAGAGACATGCAATTATCCCCCCTACTACATCATGACCCTGGAGAGAACAGAGACATGCCAGTATCCCCCCCTACTACACCATGACCCTGGAGAGAACAGAGACATGTCATTATCACCCCCCTACTACACCATGACCCTGGAGAGAACAGAGACATGCCATTATCACCCCCCTACTACACCATGACCCTGGAGAGAACAGAGACATGCCATTATCACCCCCTACTACATCATGACCCTGGAGAGAACAGAGACATGCCAGTATCACCCCCCTACTACATCATGACCCTGGAGAGAACAGAGACATGTCATTATCACCCCCCTACTACATCATGACCCTGGAGAGAACAGAGACATGCCAGTATCACCCCCCTACTACATCATGACCCTGGTGAGAACAGAGACATGCCAGTATCACCCCCCTACTACATCATGACCCTGGAGAGAACAGAGACATGTCATTATCACCCCCCTACTACATCATGACCCTGGTGAGAACAGAGACATGCCATTATTCCACCCTACTACATCATGACCCTGGAGAGAACAGAGACATGCCAGTATCCCCCCCTACTACATCATGACCCTGGAGAGAACAGAGACATGCCATTATCCCCCCCTACTACATCATGACCCTGGAGAGAACAGAGACATGCCAGTATCCCCCCCTACTACACCATGACCCTGGAGAGAACAGAGACATGCCATTATCCCCCCCTACTACATCATGACCCTGGAGAGAACAGAGACATGCCATTATCCCCCCCTACTACATCATGACCCTGGAGAGAACAGAGACATGCCAGTATCCCCCCCTACTACATCATGACCCTGGAGAGAACAGAGACATGCCAGTATCCCCCCCTACTACACCATGACCCTGGAGAGAACAGAGACATGCCAGTATCCCCCCCTACTACACCATGACCCTGGAGAGAACAGAGACATGCCATTATTCCACCCTAATACATCATGACCCTGGAGAGAACAGAGACATGCCAGTATCCCCCCCCCTACTACACCATGACCCTGGAGAGAACAGAGACATGCCATTATCCCCCCCTACTACACCATGACCCTGGAGAGAACAGAGACATGCCATTATCCCCCCCTACTACACCATGACCCTGGAGAGAACAGAGACATGCCATTATCCCCCCCTACTACACCATGACCCTGGAGAGAACAGAGACATGCCAGTATCCCCCCCCCCTACTACATCATGACCCTGGTGAGAACAGAGACATGCCAGTATCCCCCCCCTACTACATCATGACCCTGGAGAGAACAGAGACATGCCAGTATCCCCCCCCCCTACTACACCATGACCCTGGAGAGAACAGAGACATGCCATTATCCCCCCTACTACACCATGACCCTGGAGAGAACAGAGACATGCCAGTATCCCCCCCCCCCCCTACTACACCATGACCCTGGAGAGAACAGAGACATGCCAGGATCACCCCCCTACTACATCATGACCCTGGAGAGAACAGAGACATGCCAGTATCCCCCCCCCTACTACACCATGACCCTGGAGAGAACAGAGACATGCCAGGATCACCCCCCTACTACATCATGACCCTGGAGAGAACAGAGACATGCCATTATTCCACCCTACTACATCATGACCCTGGAGAGAACAGAGACATGTCATTATCCCCCCCTACTACATCATGACCCTGGAGAGAACAGAGACATGCCAGTATCACCCCCTTACTACACCATGACGCTGGTGAGAACAAAGACATGCAAGTATCAACCCCTACTACATCATGACCCTGGAGAGAACAGAGACATGCCAGTATCACCCCCCTACTACACCATGACCCTGGAGAGAACAGAGACATGCCAGTATCCGCCCCCCTACTACACCATGACCCTGGAGAGAACAGAGACATGCAATTATCCCCCCTACTACACCATGACCCTGGTGAGAACAGAGACATGCCAGGATCACCCCCCTACTACACCATGACCCTGGTGAGAACAGAGACATGCCAGGATCACCCCCCTACTACACCATGACCCTGGAGAGAACAGAGACATGCCATTATCCCCCTTACTACACCATGACCCTGGTGAGAACAGAGACATGCAATTATCCCCCCTACTACACCATGACCCTGGTGAGAACAGAGACATGCCAGGATCACCCCCCTACTACACCATGACCCTGGTGAGAACAGAGACATGCCAGGATCACCCCCCTACTACACCATGACCCTGGTGAGAACAGAGACATGCCAGGATCACCCCCCTACTACACCATGACCCTGGAGAGAACAGAGACATGCCATTATCCCCCTACTACACCATGACCCTGGAGAGAACAGAGACATGCAATTATCCCCCCTACTACACCATGACCCTGGTGAGAACAGAGACATGCCAGGATCACCCCCCTACTACACCATGACCCTGGTGAGAACAGAGACATGCCAGGATCACCCCCCTACTACACCATGACCCTGGAGAGAACAGAGACATGCCAGGATCACCCCCCTACTACACCATGACCCTGGAGAAAACAGAGACATGCCATTATCCCCCCTACTACATCATGACCCTGGAGAGAACAGAGACATGCCATTATCCCCCCTACTACATCATGACCCTGGAGAGAACAGAGACATGCAATTATCCCCCCTACTACATCATGACCCTGGAGAGAACAGAGACATGCCATTATCCCCCCTACTACATCATGACCCTGGAGAGAACAGAGACATGCAATTATCCCCCCTACTACATCATGACCCTGGAGAGAACAGAGACATGCAATTATCCCCCCTACTACATCATGACCCTGGAGAGAACAGAGACATGCAATTATCCCCCCTACTACATCATGACCCTGGAGAGAACAGAGACATGCCAGTATCCCCCCCTACTACACCATGACCCTGGAGAGAACAGAGACATGTCATTATCACCCCCCTACTACACCATGACCCTGGAGAGAACAGAGACATGCCATTATCACCCCCCTACTACACCATGACCCTGGAGAGAACAGAGACATGCCATTATCACCCCCTACTACATCATGACCCTGGAGAGAACAGAGACATGCCAGTATCACCCCCCTACTACATCATGACCCTGGAGAGAACAGAGACATGTCATTATCACCCCCCTACTACATCATGACCCTGGAGAGAACAGAGACATGCCAGTATCACCCCCCTACTACATCATGACCCTGGTGAGAACAGAGACATGCCAGTATCACCCCCCTACTACATCATGACCCTGGAGAGAACAGAGACATGTCATTATCACCCCCCTACTACATCATGACCCTGGTGAGAACAGAGACATGCCATTATTCCACCCTACTACATCATGACCCTGGAGAGAACAGAGACATGCCAGTATCCCCCCCTACTACATCATGACCCTGGAGAGAACAGAGACATGCCATTATCCCCCCCTACTACATCATGACCCTGGAGAGAACAGAGACATGCCAGTATCCCCCCCCCTACTACACCATGACCCTGGAGAGAACAGAGACATGCCATTATCCCCCCCTACTACATCATGACCCTGGAGAGAACAGAGACATGCCAGTATCCCCCCCTACTACATCATGACCCTGGAGAGAACAGAGACATGCCAGTATCCCCCCCTACTACATCATGACCCTGGAGAGAACAGAGACATGCCAGTATCCCCCCCTACTACACCATGACCCTGGAGAGAACAGAGACATGCCAGTATCCCCCCCTACTACATCATGACCCTGGAGAGAACAGAGACATGCCAGTATTCCACCCTAATACATCATGACCCTGGAGAGAACAGAGACATGCCATTATCCCCCCCTACTACACCATGACCCTGGAGAGAACAGAGACATGCCATTATCCCCCCCTACTACACCATGACCCTGGAGAGAACAGAGACATGCCATTATCCCCCCCTACTACACCATGACCCTGGAGAGAACAGAGACATGCCAGTATCCCCCCCCCCTACTACATCATGACCCTGGTGAGAACAGAGACATGCCAGTATCCCCCCCCTACTACATCATGACCCTGGAGAGAACAGAGACATGCCAGTATCCCCCCCCCCTACTACACCATGACCCTGGAGAGAACAGAGACATGCCATTATCCCCCCTACTACACCATGACCCTGGAGAGAACAGAGACATGCCAGGATCACCCCCCTACTACACCATGACCCTGGTGAGAACAGAGACATGCCAGGATCACCCCCCTACTACACCATGACCCTGGTGAGAACAGAGACATGCCAGGATCACCCCCCTACTACACCATGACCCTGGTGAGAACAGAGACATGCCAGGATCACCCCCCTACTACACCATGACCCTGGTGAGAACAGAGACATGTCATTATCCCCCCTACTACATCATGACCCTGGAGAGAACAGAGACATGTCATTATCCCCCCCTACTACACCATGACCCTGGTGAGAACAGAGACATGTCATTATCCCCCCTACTACATCATGACCCTGGAGAGAACAGAGACATGTCATAATCCCCCCCCTACTACACCATGACCCTGGAGAGAACAGAGACATGTCATAATATCCCCCCTACTACACCATGACCCTGGAGAGAACAGAGACATGCCAGTATCCCCCCTACTACACCATGACCCTGGTGAGAACAGAGACATGTCATAATCCCCCCTACTACACCATGACCCTGGAGAGAACAGAGACATGTCATTATTCCACCCTACTACATCATGACCCTGGAGAGAACAGAGACATGTCATTATCCCCCCCTACTACACCATGACCCTGGAGAGAACAGAGACATGTCATAATCCCCCCCCTACTACATCATGACCCTGGAGAGAACAGAGACATGCCATTATTCCACCCTACTACATCATGACCCTGGAGAGAACAGAGACATGCCAGTATCCCCCCCTACTACATCATGACCCTGGAGAGAACAGAGACATGCCATTATCCCCCCCTACTACATCATGACCCTGGAGAGAACAGAGACATGCCAGTATCCCCCCCCCTACTACACCATGACCCTGGAGAGAACAGAGACATGCCATTATCCCCCCCTACTACATCATGACCCTGGAGAGAACAGAGACATGCCAGTATCCCCCCCTACTACACCATGACCCTGGAGAGAACAGAGACATGCCAGTATCCCCCCCTACTACATCATGACCCTGGAGAGAACAGAGACATGCCAGTATCCCCCCCTACTACACCATGACCCTGGAGAGAACAGAGACATGCCAGTATCCCCCCCTACTACATCATGACCCTGGAGAGAACAGAGACATGCCAGTATTCCACCCTAATACATCATGACCCTGGAGAGAACAGAGACATGCCATTATCCCCCCCTACTACACCATGACCCTGGAGAGAACAGAGACATGCCATTATCCCCCCCTACTACACCATGACCCTGGAGAGAACAGAGACATGCCATTATCCCCCCCTACTACACCATGACCCTGGAGAGAACAGAGACATGCCAGTATCCCCCCCCCCCTACTACATCATGACCCTGGTGAGAACAGAGACATGCCAGTATCCCCCCCCTACTACATCATGACCCTGGAGAGAACAGAGACATGCCAGTATCCCCCCCCCCTACTACACCATGACCCTGGAGAGAACAGAGACATGCCATTATCCCCCCTACTACACCATGACCCTGGAGAGAACAGAGACATGCCAGGATCACCCCCCTACTACACCATGACCCTGGTGAGAACAGAGACATGCCAGGATCACCCCCCTACTACACCATGACCCTGGTGAGAACAGAGACATGCCAGGATCACCCCCCTACTACACCATGACCCTGGTGAGAACAGAGACATGCCAGGATCACCCCCCTACTACACCATGACCCTGGTGAGAACAGAGACATGTCATTATCCCCCCTACTACATCATGACCCTGGAGAGAACAGAGACATGTCATTATCCCCCCCTACTACACCATGACCCTGGTGAGAACAGAGACATGTCATTATCCCCCCTACTACATCATGACCCTGGAGAGAACAGAGACATGTCATAATCCCCCCCCTACTACACCATGACCCTGGAGAGAACAGAGACATGTCATAATCCCCCCCCTACTACACCATGACCCTGGAGAGAACAGAGACATGCCAGTATCCCCCCTACTACACCATGACCCTGGTGAGAACAGAGACATGTCATAATCCCCCCTACTACACCATGACCCTGGAGAGAACAGAGACATGTCATTATTCCACCCTACTACATCATGACCCTGGAGAGAACAGAGACATGTCATTATCCCCCCCTACTACACCATGACCCTGGAGAGAACAGAGACATGTCATAATCCCCCCCCTACTACATCATGACCCTGGAGAGAACAGAGACATGTCATAATCCCCCCTACTACATCATGACCCTGGAGAGAACAGAGACATGCCATTATTCCACCCTACTACACCATGACCCTGGAGAGAACAGAGACATGCCATTATCCCCCCCTACTACATCATGACCCTGGAGAGAACAGAGACATGCCATTATCCCCCCCCTACTACATCATGACCCTGGAGAGAACAGACATGCCATTATTCCACCCTACTACATCATGACCCTGGAGAGAACAGAGACATGCCAGTATCCCCCCCCCCCCTACTACACCATGACCCTGGAGAGAACAGAGACATGCCAGGATCACCCCCCTACTACATCATGACCCTGGAGAGAACAGAGACATGCCAGTATCCCCCCCCCTACTACACCATGACCCTGGAGAGAACAGAGACATGCCAGGATCACCCCCCTACTACACCATGACCCTGGTGAGAACAGAGACATGCCAGGATCACCCCCCTACTACACCATGACCCTGGTGAGAACAGAGACATGCCAGGATCACCCCCCTACTACACCATGACCCTGGTGAGAACAGAGACATGCCAGGATCACCCCCCTACTACACCATGACCCTGGTGAGAACAGAGACATGTCATTATCCCCCCTACTACATCATGACCCTGGAGAGAACAGAGACATGTCATTATCCCCCCCTACTACACCATGACCCTGGTGAGAACAGAGACATGTCATTATCCCCCCTACTACATCATGACCCTGGAGAGAACAGAGACATGTCATAATCCCCCCCCTACTACACCATGACCCTGGAGAGAACAGAGACATGTCATAATCCCCCCCCTACTACACCATGACCCTGGAGAGAACAGAGACATGCCAGTATCCCCCCTACTACACCATGACCCTGGTGAGAACAGAGACATGTCATAATCCCCCCTACTACACCATGACCCTGGAGAGAACAGAGACATGTCATTATTCCACCCTACTACATCATGACCCTGGAGAGAACAGAGACATGTCATTATCCCCCCCTACTACACCATGACCCTGGAGAGAACAGAGACATGTCATAATCCCCCCCCTACTACATCATGACCCTGGAGAGAACAGAGACATGTCATAATCCCCCCTACTACATCATGACCCTGGAGAGAACAGAGACATGCCATTATTCCACCCTACTACATCATGACCCTGGAGAGAACAGAGACATGCCATTATCCCCCCCCTACTACATCATGACCCTGGAGAGAACAGACATGCCATTATTCCACCCTACTACATCATGACCCTGGAGAGAACAGAGACATGCCAGTATCCCCCCCCCCCCTACTACACCATGACCCTGGAGAGAACAGAGACATGCCAGGATCACCCCCCTACTACATCATGACCCTGGAGAGAACAGAGACATGCCAGTATCCCCCCCCCTACTACACCATGACCCTGGAGAGAACAGAGACATGCCAGGATCACCCCCCTACTACATCATGACCCTGGAGAGAACAGAGACATGCCATTATTCCACCCTACTACATCATGACCCTGGAGAGAACAGAGACATGTCATTATCCCCCCCTACTACATCATGACCCTGGAGAGAACAGAGACATGCCAGTATCACCCCCTACTACACCATGACCCTGGTGAGAACAGAGACATGCAATTATCCCCCCCTACTACATCATGACCCTGGAGAGAACAGAGACATGCCATTATCCCCCCTACTACACCATGACCCTGGTGAGAACAGAGACATGTCATTATCCCCCCCCTACTACATCATGACCCTGGAGAGAACAGAGACATGCCAGGATCACCCCCTACTACACCATGACCCTGGAGAGAACAGAGACATGCAAGTATCAACCCCTACTACATCATGACCCTGGAGAGAACAGAGACATGCCAGTATCACCCTCCTACTACACCATGACCCTGGAGAGAACAGAGACATGCCAGTATCACCCCCCCTACTACACCATGACCCTGGTGAGAACAGAGACATGCCAGGATCACCCCCTACTACATCATGACCCTGGAGAGAACAGAGACATGCCATTATCCCCCCCCTACTACACCATGACCCTGGAGAGAACAGAGACATGCCAGTATCACCCTCCTACTACACCATGACCCTGGAGAGAACAGAGACATGCCAGTATCACCCTCCTACTACACCATGACCCTGGAGAGAACAGAGACATGCCAGTATCACCCCCCCTACTACATCATGACCCTGGAGAGAACAGAGACATGCCAGGATCACCCCCCTACTACACCATGACCCTGGTGAGAACAGAGACATGCCAGTATCACCCCCCCCTACTACACCATGACCCTGGTGAGAACAGAGACATGCAATTATCCCCCCTACTACACCATGACCCTGGAGAGAACAGAGACATGCCAGTATCACCCCCCTACTACACCATGACCCTGGAGAAAACAGAGACATGCCATTATCCCCCCTACTACATCATGACCCTGGAGAGAACAGAGACATGCCATTATCCCCCCTACTACATCATGACCCTGGAGAGAACAGAGACATGCCATTATCCCCCCTACTACACCATGACCCTGGAGAGAACAGAGACATGCCAGGATCACCCCCCTACTACACCATGACCCTGGAGAGAACAGAGACATGCCATTATCCCCCCTACTACATCATGACCCTGGAGAGAACAGAGACATGCAATTATCCCCCCTACTACATCATGACCCTGAAGAGAACAGAGACATGCCATTATCCCCACTACTACACCATGACCCTGGAGAGAACAGAGACATGCCAGTATCACCCCCCTACTACACCATGACCCTGGTGAGAACAGAGACATGCCATTATCCCCCCTACTACACCATGACCCTGGAGAGAACAGAGACATGTCATTATCACCCCCCTACTACATCATGACCCTGGAGAGAACAGAGACATGCCAGTATCCCCCCCTACTACATCATGACCCTGGAGAGAACAGAGACATGCCATTATCCCCCCTACTACACCATGACCCTGGAGAGAACAGAGACATGCCAGTATCACCCTCCTACTACACCATGACCCTGGAGAGAACAGAGACATGCCATTATCCCCCCTACTACACCATGACCCTGGTGAGAACAGAGACATGCCAGGATCACCCCCCTACTACACCATGACCCTGGAGAGAACAGAGACATGCCAGGATCACCCCCCTACTACACCATGACCCTGGAGAGAACAGAGACATGCCATTATCCCCCCTACTACATCATGACCCTGGAGAGAACAGAGACATGCCATTATCCCCCCTACTACATCATGACCCTGGAGAGAACAGAGACATGCCATTATCCCCCCTACTACATCATGACCCTGGAGAGAACAGAGACATGCCAGGATCACCCCCCTACTACACCATGACCCTGGAGAAAACAGAGACATGCCATTATCCCCCCTACTACATCATGACCCTGGAGAGAACAGAGACATGCCATTATCCCCCCTACTACATCATGACCCTGGAGAGAACAGAGACATGCCATTATCCCCCCTACTACATCATGACCCTGGAGAGAACAGAGACATGCCATTATCCCCCCTACTACATCATGACCCTGGAGAGAACAGAGACATGCCATTATCCCCCCTACTACATCATGACCCTGGAGAGAACAGAGACATGCCATTATCCCCCCTACTACACCATGACCCTGGAGAGAACAGAGACATGCCAGGATCACCCCCCTACTACACCATGACCCTGGAGAGAACAGAGACATGCCATTATCCCCCCTACTACATCATGACCCTGGAGAGAACAGAGACATGCAATTATCCCCCCTACTACATCATGACCCTGAAGAGAACAGAGACATGCCATTATCCCCACTACTACACCATGACCCTGGAGAGAACAGAGACATGCCAGTATCACCCCCCTACTACACCATGACCCTGGTGAGAACAGAGACATGCCATTATCCCCCCTACTACACCATGACCCTGGAGAGAACAGAGACATGTCATTATCACCCCCCTACTACATCATGACCCTGGAGAGAACAGAGACATGCCAGTATCCCCCCCTACTACATCATGACCCTGGAGAGAACAGAGACATGCCATTATCCCCCCCCCCTACTACACCATGACCCTGGAGAGAACAGAGACATGCCAGTATCCCCCCCTACTACACCATGACCCTGGAGAGAACAGAGACATGCCATTATCCCCCCTACTACACCATGACCCTGGAGAGAACAGAGACATGCCAGTATCACCCTCCTACTACACCATGACCCTGGAGAGAACAGAGACATGCCATTATCCCCCCTACTACACCATGACCCTGGTGAGAACAGAGACATGCCAGGATCACCCCCCTACTACACCATGACCCTGGTGAGAACAGAGACATGCCAGGATCACCCCCCTACTACACCATGACCCTGGAGAAAACAGAGACATGCCATTATCCCCCCTACTACATCATGACCCTGGAGAGAACAGAGACATGCCATTATCCCCCCTACTACATCATGACCCTGGAGAGAACAGAGACATGCCATTATCCCCCCTACTACACCATGACCCTGGAGAGAACAGAGACATGCCAGGATCACCCCCCTACTACACCATGACCCTGGAGAGAACAGAGACATGCCATTATCCCCCCTACTACATCATGACCCTGGAGAGAACAGAGACATGCAATTATCCCCCCTACTACATCATGACCCTGAAGAGAACAGAGACATGCCATTATCCCCACTACTACACCATGACCCTGGAGAGAACAGAGACATGCCAGTATCACCCCCCTACTACACCATGACCCTGGTGAGAACAGAGACATGCCATTATCCCCCCTACTACACCATGACCCTGGAGAGAACAGAGACATGTCATTATCACCCCCCTACTACATCATGACCCTGGAGAGAACAGAGACATGCCAGTATCCCCCCCTACTACATCATGACCCTGGAGAGAACAGAGACATGCCATTATCCCCCCCCCCCTACTACACCATGACCCTGGAGAGAACAGAGACATGCCAGTATCCCCCCCTACTACATCATGACCCTGGAGAGAACAGAGACATGCCAGTATCCCCCCTACTACATCATGACCCTGGTGAGAACAGAGACATGCCAGTATCACCCCCCTACTACATCATGACCCTGGAGAGAACAGAGACATGCCAGTATCACCCCCCTACTACATCATGACCCTGGAGAGAACAGAGACATGCCAGTATCACCCCCCCCTACTACACCATGACCCTGGAGAGAACAGAGACATGCCAGGATCACCCCCTACTACACCATGACCCTGGAGAGAACAGAGACATGCAATTATCCCCCCTACTACACCATGACCCTGGTGAGAACAGAGACATGCCAAGATCACCCCCCTACTACATCATGACCCTGGAGAGAACAGAGACATGCCATTATCCCCCCCTACTACATCATGACCCTGGAGAGAACAGAGACATGTCATTATCCCCCCCTACTACATCATGACCCTGGAGAGAACAGAGACATGCCAGTATCACCCCTACTACACCATGACCCTGGTGAGAACAGAGACATGCCATTATCCCCCCCTACTACATCATGACCCTGGAGAGAACAGAGACATGCCATTATCCCCCCCCTACTACATCATGACCCTGGAGAGAACAGACATGCCATTATTCCACCCTACTACATCATGACCCTGGAGAGAACAGAGACATGCCAGTATCCCCCCCCCCCTACTACACCATGACCCTGGAGAGAACAGAGACATGCCAGGATCACCCCCCTACTACATCATGACCCTGGAGAGAACAGAGACATGCCAGTATCCCCCCCCCCTACTACACCATGACCCTGGAGAGAACAGAGACATGACAGGATCACCCCCCTACTACATCATGACCCTGGAGAGAACAGAGACATGCCATTATTCCACCCTACTACATCATGACCCTGGAGAGAACAGAGACATGTCATTATCCCCCCCTACTACATCATGACCCTGGAGAGAACAGAGACATGCCAGTATCACCCCCTTACTACACCATGACCCTGGTGAGAACAGAGACATGCAATTATCCCCCCTACTACATCATGACCCTGGAGAGAACAGAGACATGCCATTATCCCCCCTACTACACCATGACCCTGGTGAGAACAGAGACATGTCATTATCCCCCCCCTACTACATCATGACCCTGGAGAGAACAGAGACATGCCAGTATCACCCCCTACTACACCATGACCCTGGAGAGAACAGAGACATGCAAGTATCAACCCCTACTACATCATGACCCTGGAGAGAACAGAGACATGCCAGTATCACCCTCCTACTACACCATGACCCTGGAGAGAACAGAGACATGCCAGTATCACCCCCCTACTACACCATGACCCTGGAGAGAACAGAGACATGCCAGTATCAACCCCTACTACACCATGACCCTGGAGAGAACAGAGACATGCCAGTATCACCCTCCTACTACACCATGACCCTGGAGAGAACAGAGACATGCCAGGATCACCCCCCTACTACACCATGACCCTGGAGAGAACAGAGACATGCCAGTATCACCCCCCTACTACATCATGACCCTGGAGAGAACAGAGACATGCAATTATCCCCCCTACTACACCATGACCCTGGAGAGAACAGAGACATGCCAGTATCACCCCCCTACTACACCATGACCCTGGAGAAAACAGAGACATGCCATTATCCCCCCTACTACATCATGACCCTGGAGAGAACAGAGACATGCCATTATCCCCCCTACTACATCATGACCCTGGAGAGAACAGAGACATGCCATTATCCCCCCTACTACACCATGACCCTGGAGAGAACAGAGACATGCCAGGATCACCCCCCTACTACACCATGACCCTGGAGAGAACAGAGACATGCCATTATCCCCCCTACTACATCATGACCCTGGAGAGAACAGAGACATGCAATTATCCCCCCTACTACATCATGACCCTGAAGAGAACAGAGACATGCCATTATCCCCACTACTACACCATGACCCTGGAGAGAACAGAGACATGCCAGTATCACCCCCCTACTACACCATGACCCTGGTGAGAACAGAGACATGCCATTATCCCCCCTACTACACCATGACCCTGGAGAGAACAGAGACATGTCATTATCACCCCCCTACTACATCATGACCCTGGAGAGAACAGAGACATGCCAGTATCCCCCCCTACTACATCATGACCCTGGAGAGAACAGAGACATGCCATTATCCCCCCCCCCCCCTACTACACCATGACCCTGGAGAGAACAGAGACATGCCAGTATCCCCCCCTACTACATCATGACCCTGGAGAGAACAGAGACATGCCAGTATCCCCCCTACTACATCATGACCCTGGAGAGAACAGAGACATGCCAGTATCACCCCCCTACTACATCATGACCCTGGAGAGAACAGAGACATGCCAGTATCACCCTCCTACTACACCATGACCCTGGAGAGAACAGAGACATGCCAGTATCCCCCCCCCTACTACACCATGACCCTGGAGAGAACAGAGACATGCCATTATCCCCCCCTACTACACCATGACCCTGGAGAGAACAGAGACATGCCATTATCCCCCCCTACTACACCATGACCCTGGAGAGAACAGAGACATGCCATTATCCCCCCCTACTACACCATGACCCTGGAGAGAACAGAGACATGCCAGTATCCCCCCCCCCTACTACATCATGACCCTGGTGAGAACAGAGACATGCCAGTATCCCCCCCTACTACATCATGACCCTGGAGAGAACAGAGACATGCCAGTATCCCCCCCCCCTACTACACCATGACCCTGGAGAGAACAGAGACATGCCATTATCCCCCCTACTACACTATGACCCTGGAGAGAACAGAGACATGCCAGTATCCCCCCCCCCCCTACTACACCATGACCCTGGAGAGAACAGAGACATGCCAGGATCACCCCCCTACTACATCATGACCCTGGAGAGAACAGAGACATGCCAGTATCCCCCCCCCTACTACACCATGACCCTGGAGAGAACAGAGACATGCCAGGATCACCCCCCTACTACATCATGACCCTGGAGAGAACAGAGACATGCCAGTATCCCCCCCTACTACATCATGACCCTGGAGAGAACAGAGACATGCCATTATCCCCCCCCCCCCTACTACACCATGACCCTGGAGAGAACAGAGACATGCCAGTATCCCCCCCTACTACATCATGACCCTGGAGAGAACAGAGACATGCCAGTATCACCCCCCTACTACATCATGACCCTGGAGAGAACAGAGACATGCCAGTATCCCCCCCCCTACTACACCATGACCCTGGAGAGAACAGAGACATGCCAGTATCACCCCCCTACTACATCATGACCCTGGAGAGAACAGAGACATGCCAGTATCACCCTCCTACTACACCATGACCCTGGAGAGAACAGAGACATGCCAGTATCCCCCCCCCTACTACACCATGACCCTGGAGAGAACAGAGACATGCCATTATCCCCCCCTACTACACCATGACCCTGGAGAGAACAGAGACATGCCATTATCCCCCCCTACTACACCATGACCCTGGAGAGAACAGAGACATGCCATTATCCCCCCCTACTACACCATGACCCTGGAGAGAACAGAGACATGCCAGTATCCCCCCCCCCTACTACATCATGACCCTGGTGAGAACAGAGACATGCCAGTATCCCCCCCTACTACATCATGACCCTGGAGAGAACAGAGACATGCCAGTATCCCCCCCCCTACTACACCATGACCCTGGAGAGAACAGAGACATGCCATTATCCCCCCTACTACACCATGACCCTGGAGAGAACAGAGACATGCCAGTATCCCCCCCCCCCTACTACACCATGACCCTGGAGAGAACAGAGACATGCCAGGATCACCCCCCTACTACACCATGACCCTGGAGAGAACAGAGACATGCCAGTATCCCCCCCCCTACTACACCATGACCCTGGAGAGAACAGAGACATGCCAGGATCACCCCCCTACTACATCATGACCCTGGAGAGAACAGAGACATGCCATTATTCCACCCTACTACATCATGACCCTGGAGAGAACAGAGACATGTCATTATCCCCCCCTACTACATCATGACCCTGGAGAGAACAGAGACATGCCAGTATCACCCCCTTACTACACCATGACCCTGGAGAGAACAAAGACATGCAAGTATCAACCCCTACTACACCATGACCCTGGAGAGAACAGAGACATGCCAGTATCACCCCCCTACTACATCATGACCCTGGAGAGAACAGAGACATGCCATTATTCCACCCTACTACATCATGACCCTGGAGAGAACAGAGACATGTCATTATCCCCCCCTACTACATCATGACCCTGGAGAGAACAGAGACATGCCAGTATCACCCCCTTACTACACCATGACCCTGGAGAGAACAAAGACATGCAAGTATCAACCCCTACTACATCATGACCCTGGAGAGAACAGAGACATGCCAGTATCACCCCCCTACTACACCATGACCCTGGAGAGAACAGAGACATGCCAGTATCACCCCCCCCTACTACACCATGACCCTGGAGAGAACAGAGACATGCAAGTATCAACCCCTACTACACCATGACCCTGGAGAGAACAGAGACATGCCATTATCACCCCCCTACTACACCATGACCCTGGAGAGAACAGAGACATGCCATTATCACCCCCTACTACATCATGACCCTGGAGAGAACAGAGACATGCCAGTATCACCCCCCTACTACATCATGACCCTGGAGAGAACAGAGACATGTCATTATCACCCCCCTACTACATCATGACCCTGGAGAGAACAGAGACATGCCAGTATCACCCCCCTACTACATCATGACCCTGGTGAGAACAGAGACATGCCAGTATCACCCCCCTACTACATCATGACCCTGGAGAGAACAGAGACATGTCATTATCACCCCCCTACTACATCATGACCCTGGTGAGAACAGAGACATGCCATTATTCCACCCTACTACATCATGACCCTGGAGAGAACAGAGACATGCCAGTATCCCCCCCTACTACATCATGACCCTGGAGAGAACAGAGACATGCCATTATCCCCCCCTACTACATCATGACCCTGGAGAGAACAGAGACATGCCAGTATCCCCCCCCCTACTACACCATGACCCTGGAGAGAACAGAGACATGCCATTATCCCCCCCTACTACATCATGACCCTGGAGAGAACAGAGACATGCCAGTATCCCCCCCTACTACATCATGACCCTGGAGAGAACAGAGACATGCCAGTATCCCCCCCTACTACATCATGACCCTGGAGAGAACAGAGACATGCCAGTATCCCCCCCTACTACACCATGACCCTGGAGAGAACAGAGACATGCCAGTATCCCCCCCTACTACATCATGACCCTGGAGAGAACAGAGACATGCCAGTATTCCACCCTAATACATCATGACCCTGGAGAGAACAGAGACATGCCATTATCCCCCCCTACTACACCATGACCCTGGAGAGAACAGAGACATGCCATTATCCCCCCCTACTACACCATGACCCTGGAGAGAACAGAGACATGCCATTATCCCCCCCTACTACACCATGACCCTGGAGAGAACAGAGACATGCCAGTATCCCCCCCCCCCTACTACATCATGACCCTGGAGAGAACAGAGACATGCCAGTATCCCCCCCCCCCTACTACACCATGACCCTGGAGAGAACAGAGACATGCCATTATCCCCCCTACTACACCATGACCCTGGAGAGAACAGAGACATGCCAGGATCACCCCCCTACTACACCATGACCCTGGTGAGAACAGAGACATGCCAGGATCACCCCCCTACTACACCATGACCCTGGTGAGAACAGAGACATGCCAGGATCACCCCCCTACTACACCATGACCCTGGTGAGAACAGAGACATGCCAGGATCACCCCCCTACTACACCATGACCCTGGTGAGAACAGAGACATGTCATTATCCCCCCTACTACATCATGACCCTGGAGAGAACAGAGACATGTCATTATCCCCCCCTACTACACCATGACCCTGGTGAGAACAGAGACATGTCATTATCCCCCCTACTACATCATGACCCTGGAGAGAACAGAGACATGTCATAATCCCCCCCCTACTACACCATGACCCTGGAGAGAACAGAGACATGTCATAATCCCCCCCCTACTACACCATGACCCTGGAGAGAACAGAGACATGCCAGTATCCCCCCTACTACACCATGACCCTGGTGAGAACAGAGACATGTCATAATCCCCCCTACTACACCATGACCCTGGAGAGAACAGAGACATGTCATTATTCCACCCTACTACATCATGACCCTGGAGAGAACAGAGACATGTCATTATCCCCCCCTACTACACCATGACCCTGGAGAGAACAGAGACATGTCATAATCCCCCCCCTACTACATCATGACCCTGGAGAGAACAGAGACATGCCATTATTCCACCCTACTACATCATGACCCTGGAGAGAACAGAGACATGCCAGTATCCCCCCCTACTACATCATGACCCTGGAGAGAACAGAGACATGCCATTATCCCCCCCTACTACATCATGACCCTGGAGAGAACAGAGACATGCCAGTATCCCCCCCCCTACTACACCATGACCCTGGAGAGAACAGAGACATGCCATTATCCCCCCCTACTACATCATGACCCTGGAGAGAACAGAGACATGCCAGTATCCCCCCCTACTACATCATGACCCTGGAGAGAACAGAGACATGCCAGTATCCCCCCCTACTACATCATGACCCTGGAGAGAACAGAGACATGCCAGTATCCCCCCCTACTACACCATGACCCTGGAGAGAACAGAGACATGCCAGTATCCCCCCCTACTACATCATGACCCTGGAGAGAACAGAGACATGCCAGTATTCCACCCTAATACATCATGACCCTGGAGAGAACAGAGACATGCCATTATCCCCCCCTACTACACCATGACCCTGGAGAGAACAGAGACATGCCATTATCCCCCCCTACTACACCATGACCCTGGAGAGAACAGAGACATGCCATTATCCCCCCCTACTACACCATGACCCTGGAGAGAACAGAGACATGCCAGTATCCCCCCCCCCTACTACATCATGACCCTGGTGAGAACAGAGACATGCCAGTATCCCCCCCCTACTACATCATGACCCTGGAGAGAACAGAGACATGCCAGTATCCCCCCCCCCTACTACACCATGACCCTGGAGAGAACAGAGACATGCCATTATCCCCCCTACTACACCATGACCCTGGAGAGAACAGAGACATGCCAGGATCACCCCCCTACTACACCATGACCCTGGTGAGAACAGAGACATGCCAGGATCACCCCCCTACTACACCATGACCCTGGTGAGAACAGAGACATGCCAGGATCACCCCCCTACTACACCATGACCCTGGTGAGAACAGAGACATGCCAGGATCACCCCCCTACTACACCATGACCCTGGTGAGAACAGAGACATGTCATTATCCCCCCTACTACATCATGACCCTGGAGAGAACAGAGACATGTCATTATCCCCCCCTACTACACCATGACCCTGGTGAGAACAGAGACATGTCATTATCCCCCCTACTACATCATGACCCTGGAGAGAACAGAGACATGTCATAATCCCCCCCCTACTACACCATGACCCTGGAGAGAACAGAGACATGTCATAATCCCCCCCCTACTACACCATGACCCTGGAGAGAACAGAGACATGCCAGTATCCCCCCTACTACACCATGACCCTGGTGAGAACAGAGACATGTCATAATCCCCCCTACTACACCATGACCCTGGAGAGAACAGAGACATGTCATTATTCCACCCTACTACATCATGACCCTGGAGAGAACAGAGACATGTCATTATCCCCCCCTACTACACCATGACCCTGGAGAGAACAGAGACATGTCATAATCCCCCCCCTACTACATCATGACCCTGGAGAGAACAGAGACATGTCATAATCCCCCCTACTACATCATGACCCTGGAGAGAACAGAGACATGCCATTATTCCACCCTACTACACCATGACCCTGGAGAGAACAGAGACATGCCATTATCCCCCCCTACTACATCATGACCCTGGAGAGAACAGAGACATGCCATTATCCCCCCCCTACTACATCATGACCCTGGAGAGAACAGACATGCCATTATTCCACCCTACTACATCATGACCCTGGAGAGAACAGAGACATGCCAGTATCCCCCCCCCCCCTACTACACCATGACCCTGGAGAGAACAGAGACATGCCAGGATCACCCCCCTACTACATCATGACCCTGGAGAGAACAGAGACATGCCAGTATCCCCCCCCCTACTACACCATGACCCTGGAGAGAACAGAGACATGCCAGGATCACCCCCCTACTACACCATGACCCTGGTGAGAACAGAGACATGCCAGGATCACCCCCCTACTACACCATGACCCTGGTGAGAACAGAGACATGCCAGGATCACCCCCCTACTACACCATGACCCTGGTGAGAACAGAGACATGCCAGGATCACCCCCCTACTACACCATGACCCTGGTGAGAACAGAGACATGTCATTATCCCCCCTACTACATCATGACCCTGGAGAGAACAGAGACATGTCATTATCCCCCCCTACTACACCATGACCCTGGTGAGAACAGAGACATGTCATTATCCCCCCTACTACATCATGACCCTGGAGAGAACAGAGACATGTCATAATCCCCCCCCTACTACACCATGACCCTGGAGAGAACAGAGACATGTCATAATCCCCCCCCTACTACACCATGACCCTGGAGAGAACAGAGACATGCCAGTATCCCCCCTACTACACCATGACCCTGGTGAGAACAGAGACATGTCATAATCCCCCCTACTACACCATGACCCTGGAGAGAACAGAGACATGTCATTATTCCACCCTACTACATCATGACCCTGGAGAGAACAGAGACATGTCATTATCCCCCCCTACTACACCATGACCCTGGAGAGAACAGAGACATGTCATAATCCCCCCCCTACTACATCATGACCCTGGAGAGAACAGAGACATGTCATAATCCCCCCTACTACATCATGACCCTGGAGAGAACAGAGACATGCCATTATTCCACCCTACTACACCATGACCCTGGAGAGAACAGAGACATGCCATTATCCCCCCCTACTACATCATGACCCTGGAGAGAACAGAGACATGCCATTATCCCCCCCCTACTACATCATGACCCTGGAGAGAACAGACATGCCATTATTCCACCCTACTACATCATGACCCTGGAGAGAACAGAGACATGCCAGTATCCCCCCCCCCCCCTACTACACCATGACCCTGGAGAGAACAGAGACATGCCAGGATCACCCCCCTACTACATCATGACCCTGGAGAGAACAGAGACATGCCAGTATCCCCCCCCCTACTACACCATGACCCTGGAGAGAACAGAGACATGCCAGGATCACCCCCCTACTACATCATGACCCTGGAGAGAACAGAGACATGCCATTATTCCACCCTACTACATCATGACCCTGGAGAGAACAGAGACATGTCATTATCCCCCCCTACTACATCATGACCCTGGAGAGAACAGAGACATGCCATTATCCCCCCTACTACACCATGACCCTGGTGAGAACAGAGACATGTCATTATCCCCCCCCTACTACATCATGACCCTGGAGAGAACAGAGACATGCCAGGATCACCCCCTACTACACCATGACCCTGGAGAGAACAGAGACATGCAAGTATCAACCCCTACTACATCATGACCCTGGAGAGAACAGAGACATGCCAGTATCACCCTCCTACTACACCATGACCCTGGAGAGAACAGAGACATGCCAGTATCACCCCCCCTACTACACCATGACCCTGGAGAGAACAGAGACATGCCAGTATCACCCCCTTACTACACCATGACCCTGGAGAGAACAGAGACATGCCAGTATCACCCTCCTACTACACCATGACCCTGGAGAGAACAGAGACATGCCAGTATCACCCTCCTACTACATCATGACCCTGGAGAGAACAGAGACATGCCAGTATCACCCCCTTACTACACCATGACCCTGGAGAGAACAGAGACATGCCAGTATCACCCTCCTACTACACCATGACCCTGGAGAGAACAGAGACATGCCAGTATCACCCCCCTACTACACCATGACCCTGGAGAGAACAGAGACATGCCAGTATCACCCCCCTACTACACCATGACCCTGGAGAGAACAGAGACATGCCATTATCCCCCCTACTACATCATGACCCTGGTGAGAACAGAGACATGCCAGGATCACCCCCCTACTACACCATGACCCTGGTGAGAACAGAGACATGCCAGGATCACCCCCCTACTACACCATGACCCTGGAGAAAACAGAGACATGCCATTATCCCCCCTACTACATCATGACCCTGGAGAGAACAGAGACATGCCATTATCCCCCCTACTACATCATGACCCTGGAGAGAACAGAGACATGCCATTATCCCCCCTACTACACCATGACCCTGGAGAGAACAGAGACATGCCAGGATCACCCCCCTACTACACCATGACCCTGGAGAGAACAGAGACATGCCATTATCCCCCCTACTACATCATGACCCTGGAGAGAACAGAGACATGCAATTATCCCCCCTACTACATCATGACCCTGAAGAGAACAGAGACATGCCATTATCCCCACTACTACACCATGACCCTGGAGAGAACAGAGACATGCCAGTATCACCCCCCTACTACACCATGACCCTGGTGAGAACAGAGACATGCCATTATCCCCCCTACTACACCATGACCCTGGAGAGAACAGAGACATGTCATTATCACCCCCCTACTACATCATGACCCTGGAGAGAACAGAGACATGCCAGTATCCCCCCCTACTACATCATGACCCTGGAGAGAACAGAGACATGCCATTATCCCCCCCCCCTACTACACCATGACCCTGGAGAGAACAGAGACATGCCAGTATCCCCCCCTACTACATCATGACCCTGGAGAGAACAGAGACATGCCAGTATCCCCCCTACTACATCATGACCCTGGTGAGAACAGAGACATGCCAGTATCACCCCCCTACTACATCATGACCCTGGAGAGAACAGAGACATGCCAGTATCACCCCCCTACTACATCATGACCCTGGAGAGAACAGAGACATGCCAGTATCACCCCCCCTACTACACCATGACCCTGGAGAGAACAGAGACATGCCAGGATCACCCCCTACTACACCATGACCCTGGAGAGAACAGAGACATGCAATTATCCCCCCTACTACACCATGACCCTGGTGAGAACAGAGACATGCCAAGATCACCCCCCTACTACATCATGACCCTGGAGAGAACAGAGACATGCCATTATCCCCCCCTACTACATCATGACCCTGGAGAGAACAGAGACATGTCATTATCCCCCCCTACTACATCATGACCCTGGAGAGAACAGAGACATGCCAGTATCACCCCTACTACACCATGACCCTGGTGAGAACAGAGACATGCCATTATCCCCCCCTACTACATCATGACCCTGGAGAGAACAGAGACATGCCATTATCCCCCCCCTACTACATCATGACCCTGGAGAGAACAGACATGCCATTATTCCACCCTACTACATCATGACCCTGGAGAGAACAGAGACATGCCAGTATCCCCCCCCCCTACTACACCATGACCCTGGAGAGAACAGAGACATGCCAGGATCACCCCCCTACTACATCATGACCCTGGAGAGAACAGAGACATGCCAGTATCCCCCCCCCCTACTACACCATGACCCTGGAGAGAACAGAGACATGACAGGATCACCCCCCTACTACATCATGACCCTGGAGAGAACAGAGACATGCCATTATTCCACCCTACTACATCATGACCCTGGAGAGAACAGAGACATGTCATTATCCCCCCCTACTACATCATGACCCTGGAGAGAACAGAGACATGCCAGTATCACCCCCTTACTACACCATGACCCTGGTGAGAACAGAGACATGCAATTATCCCCCCTACTACATCATGACCCTGGAGAGAACAGAGACATGCCATTATCCCCCCTACTACACCATGACCCTGGTGAGAACAGAGACATGTCATTATCCCCCCCCTACTACATCATGACCCTGGAGAGAACAGAGACATGCCAGTATCACCCACTACTACACCATGACCCTGGAGAGAACAGAGACATGCAAGTATCACCCCCTACTACATCATGACCCTGGAGAGAACAGAGACATGCCAGTATCACCCTCCTACTACACCATGACCCTGGAGAGAACAGAGACATGCCAGTATCACCCCCCCTACTACACCATGACCCTGGAGAGAACAGAGACATGCCAGTATCACCCTCCTACTACACCATGACCCTGGAGAGAACAGAGACATGCCAGTATCACCCTCCTACTACACCATGACCCTGGAGAGAACAGAGACATGCCATTATCCCCCCTACTACATCATGACCCTGGAGAGAACAGAGACATGCCATTATCCCCCCTACTACATCATGACCCTGGAGAGAACAGAGACATGCCATTATCCCCCCTACTACACCATGACCCTGGAGAGAACAGAGACATGCCAGGATCACCCCCCTACTACACCATGACCCTGGAGAGAACAGAGACATGCCATTATCCCCCCTACTACATCATGACCCTGGAGAGAACAGAGACATGCAATTATCCCCCCTACTACATCATGACCCTGAAGAGAACAGAGACATGCCATTATCCCCACTACTACACCATGACCCTGGAGAGAACAGAGACATGCCAGTATCACCCCCCTACTACACCATGACCCTGGTGAGAACAGAGACATGCCATTATCCCCCCTACTACACCATGACCCTGGAGAGAACAGAGACATGTCATTATCACCCCCCTACTACATCATGACCCTGGAGAGAACAGAGACATGCCAGTATCCCCCCCTACTACATCATGACCCTGGAGAGAACAGAGACATGCCATTATCCCCCCCCCCCTACTACACCATGACCCTGGAGAGAACAGAGACATGCCAGTATCCCCCCCTACTACATCATGACCCTGGAGAGAACAGAGACATGCCAGTATCCCCCCTACTACATCATGACCCTGGTGAGAACAGAGACATGCCAGTATCACCCCCCTACTACATCATGACCCTGGAGAGAACAGAGACATGCCAGTATCACCCCCCTACTACATCATGACCCTGGAGAGAACAGAGACATGCCAGTATCACCCCCCCCTACTACACCATGACCCTGGAGAGAACAGAGACATGCCAGGATCACCCCCTACTACACCATGACCCTGGAGAGAACAGAGACATGCAATTATCCCCCCTACTACACCATGACCCTGGTGAGAACAGAGACATGCCAAGATCACCCCCCTACTACATCATGACCCTGGAGAGAACAGAGACATGCCATTATCCCCCCCTACTACATCATGACCCTGGAGAGAACAGAGACATGTCATTATCCCCCCCTACTACATCATGACCCTGGAGAGAACAGAGACATGCCAGTATCACCCCTACTACACCATGACCCTGGTGAGAACAGAGACATGCCATTATCCCCCCCTACTACATCATGACCCTGGAGAGAACAGAGACATGCCATTATCCCCCCCCTACTACATCATGACCCTGGAGAGAACAGACATGCCATTATTCCACCCTACTACATCATGACCCTGGAGAGAACAGAGACATGCCAGTATCCCCCCCCCCCTACTACACCATGACCCTGGAGAGAACAGAGACATGCCAGGATCACCCCCCTACTACATCATGACCCTGGAGAGAACAGAGACATGCCAGTATCCCCCCCCCCTACTACACCATGACCCTGGAGAGAACAGAGACATGACAGGATCACCCCCCTACTACATCATGACCCTGGAGAGAACAGAGACATGCCATTATTCCACCCTACTACATCATGACCCTGGAGAGAACAGAGACATGTCATTATCCCCCCCTACTACATCATGACCCTGGAGAGAACAGAGACATGCCAGTATCACCCCCTTACTACACCATGACCCTGGTGAGAACAGAGACATGCAATTATCCCCCCTACTACATCATGACCCTGGAGAGAACAGAGACATGCCATTATCCCCCCTACTACACCATGACCCTGGTGAGAACAGAGACATGTCATTATCCCCCCCCTACTACATCATGACCCTGGAGAGAACAGAGACATGCCAGGATCACCCCCTACTACACCATGACCCTGGAGAGAACAGAGACATGCAAGTATCAACCCCTACTACATCATGACCCTGGTGAGAACAGAGACATGCCAGTATCACCCTCCTACTACACCATGACCCTGGAGAGAACAGAGACATGCCAGTATCACCCCCCCTACTACACCATGACCCTGGAGAGAACAGAGACATGCCAGTATCACCCTCCTACTACACCATGACCCTGGAGAGAACAGAGACATGCCAGTATCACCCTCCTACTACACCATGACCCTGGAGAGAACAGAGACATGCAATTATCCCCCCTACTACATCATGACCCTGGAGAGAACAGAGACATGCCATTATCCCCCCTACTACACCATGACCCTGGAGAGAACAGAGACATGCAATTATCCCCCCTACTACACCATGACCCTGGAGAGAACAGAGACATGCCAGGATCACCCCCCTACTACACCATGACCCTGGTGAGAACAGAGACATGCCAGGATCACCCCCCTACTACACCATGACCCTGGTGAGAACAGAGACATGCCAGGATCACCCCCCTACTACACCATGACCCTGGAGAAAACAGAGACATGCCATTATCCCCCCTACTACATCATGACCCTGGAGAGAACAGAGACATGCCATTATCCCCCCTACTACATCATGACCCTGGAGAGAACAGAGACATGCCATTATCCCCCCTACTACACCATGACCCTGGAGAGAACAGAGACATGCCAGGATCACCCCCCTACTACACCATGACCCTGGAGAGAACAGAGACATGCCATTATCCCCCCTACTACATCATGACCCTGGAGAGAACAGAGACATGCAATTATCCCCCCTACTACATCATGACCCTGAAGAGAACAGAGACATGCCATTATCCCCACTACTACACCATGACCCTGGAGAGAACAGAGACATGCCAGTATCACCCCCCTACTACACCATGACCCTGGTGAGAACAGAGACATGCCATTATCCCCCCTACTACACCATGACCCTGG
This sequence comes from Salvelinus fontinalis, assembly GCF_029448725.1. Classification (NCBI taxonomy): domain Eukaryota; kingdom Metazoa; phylum Chordata; class Actinopteri; order Salmoniformes; family Salmonidae; genus Salvelinus; species Salvelinus fontinalis. Next base: position 19,158,308 of record NC_074668.1, on the reverse strand, counting down.
AGAGAACAGAGACATGTCATTATCACCCCCCTACTACATCATGACCCTGGAGAGAACAGAGACATGCCAGTATCCCCCCCTACTACATCATGACCCTGGAGAGAACAGAGACATGCCATTATCCCCCCCCCCCCTACTACACCATGACCCTGGAGAGAACAGAGACATGCCAGTATCCCCCCCTACTACATCATGACCCTGGAGAGAACAGAGACATGCCAGTATCCCCCCTACTACATCATGACCCTGGTGAGAACAGAGACATGCCAGTATCACCCCCCTACTACATCATGACCCTGGAGAGAACAGAGACATGCCAGTATCACCCCCCTACTACATCATGACCCTGGAGAGAACAGAGACATGCCAGTATCACCCCCCTACTACATCATGACCCTGGAGAGAACAGAGACATGTCATAATCCCCCCTACTACACCATGACCCTGGAGAGAACAGAGACATGCCATTATCCCCCCCTACTACACCATGACCCTGGAGAGAACAGAGACATGCCATTATCCCCCCCTACTACATCATGACCCTGGAGAGAACAGAGACATGCCATTATCCCCCCCCTACTACATCATGACCCTGGAGAGAACAGAGACATGCCAGTATCCCCCCCCCCTACTACATCATGACCCTGGAGAGAACAGAGACATGCCAGTATCACCCCCCTACTACATCATGACCCTGGAGAGAACAGAGACATGCCAGTATCCCCCCCCCCTACTACACCATGACCCTGGAGAGAACAGAGACATGCCAGTATCACCCCCCTACTACATCATGACCCTGGAGAGAACAGAGACATGCCATTATTCCACCCTACTACATCATGACCCTGGAGAGAACAGAGACATGTCATTATCCCCCCCTACTACATCATGACCCTGGAGAGAACAGAGACATGCCATTATCCCCCCCTACTACATCATGACCCTGGAGAGAACAGAGACATGCCAGTATCCCCCCCTACTACACCATGACCCTGGAGAGAACAGAGACATGCCATTATCCCCCCCTACTACATCATGACCCTGGAGAGAACAGAGACATGCCAGTATCACCCCCCTACTACACCATGACCCTGGAGAAAACAGAGACATGCCATTATCCCCCCCCTACTACATCATGACCCTGGAGAGAACAGAGACATGCCAGTATCACCCCCTACTACACCATGACCCTGGAGAGAACAGAGACATGCCAGTATCACCCCCTACTACATCATGACCCTGGAGAGAACAGAGACATGCCAGTATCACCCCCCCTACTACACCATGACCCTGGAGAGAACAGAGACATGCCAGTATCACCCCCCTACTACACCATGACCCTGGAGAGAACAGAGACATGCCAGTATCAACCCCTACTACACCATGACCCTGGAGAGAACAGAGACATGCCAGTATCACCCTCCTACTACACCATGACCCTGGAGAGAACAGAGACATGCCAGTATCACCCTCCTACTACATCATGACCCTGGAGAGAACAGAGACATGCCAGTATCACCCCCCTACTACACCATGACCCTGGAGAGAACAGAGACATGCCATTATCCCCCCTACTACACCATGACCCTGGAGAGAACAGAGACATGCCATTATCCCCCCTACTACACCATGACCCTGGTGAGAACAGAGACATGCCAGGATCACCCCCCTACTACACCATGACCCTGGTGAGAACAGAGACATGCCAGGATCACCCCCCTACTACACCATGACCCTGGAGAAAACAGAGACATGCCATTATCCCCCCTACTACATCATGACCCTGGAGAGAACAGAGACATGCCATTATCCCCCCTACTACATCATGACCCTGGAGAGAACAGAGACATGCCATTATCCCCCCTACTACACCATGACCCTGGAGAGAACAGAGACATGCCAGGATCACCCCCCTACTACACCATGACCCTGGAGAGAACAGAGACATGCCATTATCCCCCCTACTACATCATGACCCTGGAGAGAACAGAGACATGCAATTATCCCCCCTACTACATCATGACCCTGAAGAGAACAGAGACATGCCATTATCCCCACTACTACACCATGACCCTGGAGAGAACAGAGACATGCCAGTATCACCCCCCTACTACACCATGACCCTGGTGAGAACAGAGACATGCCATTATCCCCCCTACTACACCATGACCCTGGAGAGAACAGAGACATGTCATTATCACCCCCCTACTACATCATGACCCTGGAGAGAACAGAGACATGCCAGTATCCCCCCCTACTACATCATGACCCTGGAGAGAACAGAGACATGCCATTATCCCCCCCCCCTACTACACCATGACCCTGGAGAGAACAGAGACATGCCAGTATCCCCCCCTACTACATCATGACCCTGGAGAGAACAGAGACATGCCAGTATCCCCCCTACTACATCATGACCCTGGTGAGAACAGAGACATGCCAGTATCACCCCCCTACTACATCATGACCCTGGAGAGAACAGAGACATGCCAGTATCACCCCCCTACTACATCATGACCCTGGAGAGAACAGAGACATGCCAGTATCACCCCCCCCTACTACACCATGACCCTGGAGAGAACAGAGACATGCCAGGATCACCCCCTACTACACCATGACCCTGGAGAGAACAGAGACATGCAATTATCCCCCCTACTACACCATGACCCTGGTGAGAACAGAGACATGCCAAGATCACCCCCCTACTACATCATGACCCTGGAGAGAACAGAGACATGCCATTATCCCCCCCTACTACATCATGACCCTGGAGAGAACAGAGACATGTCATTATCCCCCCCTACTACATCATGACCCTGGAGAGAACAGAGACATGCCAGTATCACCCCTACTACACCATGACCCTGGTGAGAACAGAGACATGCCATTATCCCCCCCTACTACATCATGACCCTGGAGAGAACAGAGACATGCCATTATCCCCCCCCTACTACATCATGACCCTGGAGAGAACAGACATGCCATTATTCCACCCTACTACATCATGACCCTGGAGAGAACAGAGACATGCCAGTATCCCCCCCCCCCTACTACACCATGACCCTGGAGAGAACAGAGACATGCCAGGATCACCCCCCTACTACATCATGACCCTGGAGAGAACAGAGACATGCCATTATTCCACCCTACTACATCATGACCCTGGAGAGAACAGAGACATGTCATTATCCCCCCCTACAACATCATGACCCTGGAGAGAACAGAGACATGCCAGTATCACCCCCTTACTACACCATGACCCTGGAGAGAACAGAGACATGCCATTATCCCCCCTACTACACCATGACCCTGGTGAGAACAGAGACATGTCATTATCCCCCCCCTACTACATCATGACCCTGGAGAGAACAGAGACATGCCAGGATCACCCCCTACTACACCATGACCCTGGAGAGAACAGAGACATGCAAGTATCAACCCCTACTACATCATGACCCTGGAGAGAACAGAGACATGCCAGTATCAACCCCTACTACACCATGACCCTGGAGAGAACAGAGACATGTCATTATCACCCCCCTACTACATCATGACCCTGGAGAGAACAGAGACATGCCAGTATCACCCCCCTACTACACCATGACCCTGGAGAGAACAGAGACATGCCAGTATCACCCTCCTACTACACCATGACCCTGGAGAGAACAGAGACATGTCATTATCACCCCCCCTACTACACCATGACCCTGGAGAGAACAGAGACATGTCATTATCCCCCCCCTACTACACCATGACCCTGGAGAGAACAGAGACATGTCATTATCACCCCCCCTACTACACCATGACCCTGGAGAGAACAGAGACATGCCAGTATCACCCTCCTACTACACCATGACCCTGGTGAGAACAGAGACATGCCATTATCACCCCCTTACTACACCATGACCCTGGTGAGAACAGAGACATGCCAGTATCACCCTCCTACTACACCATGACCCTGGAGAGAACAGAGACATGCCAGTATCAACCCCTACTACACCATGACCCTGGAGAGAACAGAGACATGCCAGTATCACCCTCCTACTACACCATGACCCTGGAGAGAACAGAGACATGCCAGTATCACCCTCCTACTACATCATGACCCTGGAGAGAACAGAGACATGCCAGTATCACCCTCCTACTACACCATGACCCTGGAGAGAACAGAGACATGCAATTATCCCTCCTACTACACCATGACCCTGGAGAGAACAGAGACATGCCAGTATCCCCCCTACTACACCATGACCCTGGAGAGAACAGAGACATGCAATTATCCCCCCTACTACACCATGACCCTGGAGAGAACAGAGACATGCAATTATCCCCCCTACTACACCATGACCCTGGTGAGAACAGAGACATGCCAGGATCACCCCCCTACTACACCATGACCCTGGTGAGAACAGAGACATGCCAGGATCACCCCCCTACTACACCATGACCCTGGAGAAAACAGAGACATGCCATTATCCCCCCTACTACATCATGACCCTGGAGAGAACAGAGACATGCCATTATCCCCCCTACTACATCATGACCCTGGAGAGAACAGAGACATGCCATTATCCCCCCTACTACACCATGACCCTGGAGAGAACAGAGACATGCCAGGATCACCCCCCTACTACACCATGACCCTGGAGAGAACAGAGACATGCCATTATCCCCCCTACTACATCATGACCCTGGAGAGAACAGAGACATGCAATTATCCCCCCTACTACATCATGACCCTGAAGAGAACAGAGACATGCCATTATCCCCACTACTACACCATGACCCTGGAGAGAACAGAGACATGCCAGTATCACCCCCCTACTACACCATGACCCTGGTGAGAACAGAGACATGCCATTATCCCCCCTACTACACCATGACCCTGGAGAGAACAGAGACATGTCATTATCACCCCCCTACTACATCATGACCCTGGAGAGAACAGAGACATGCCAGTATCCCCCCCTACTACATCATGACCCTGGAGAGAACAGAGACATGCCATTATCCCCCCCCCCCCTACTACACCATGACCCTGGAGAGAACAGAGACATGCCAGTATCCCCCCCTACTACATCATGACCCTGGAGAGAACAGAGACATGCCAGTATCCCCCCTACTACATCATGACCCTGGTGAGAACAGAGACATGCCAGTATCACCCCCCTACTACATCATGACCCTGGAGAGAACAGAGACATGCCAGTATCACCCCCCTACTACATCATGACCCTGGAGAGAACAGAGACATGCCAGTATCACCCCCCTACTACATCATGACCCTGGAGAGAACAGAGACATGCCAGTATCACCCCCTACTACACCATGACCCTGGAGAGAACAGAGACATGCAATTATCCCCCCTACTACACCATGACCCTGGTGAGAACAGAGACATGCCAAGATCACCCCCCTACTACATCATGACCCTGGAGAGAACAGAGACATGCCATTATCCCCCCCTACTACATCATGACCCTGGAGAGAACAGAGACATGTCATTATCCCCCCCTACTACATCATGACCCTGGAGAGAACAGAGACATGCCAGTATCACCCCTACTACACCATGACCCTGGTGAGAACAGAGACATGCCATTATCCCCCCCTACTACATCATGACCCTGGAGAGAACAGAGACATGCCAGTATCACCCCCCTACTACACCATGACCCTGGTGAGAACAGAGACATGTCATTATCCCCCCCTACTACACCATGACCCTGGAGAGAACAGAGACATGCCAGTATCCCCCCCCCTACTACACCATGACCCTGGAGAGAACAGAGACATGCCAGGATCACCCCCCTACTACATCATGACCCTGGAGAGAACAGAGACATGCCATTATTCCACCCTACTACATCATGACCCTGGAGAGAACAGAGACATGTCATTATCCCCCCCTACTACATCATGACCCTGGAGAGAACAGAGACATGCCAGTATCACCCCCTTACTACACCATGACCCTGGTGAGAACAGAGACATGCAATTATCCCCCGTACTACATCATGACCCTGGAGAGAACAGAGACATGCCATTATCCCCCCTACTACACCATGACCCTGGTGAGAACAGAGACATGTCATTATCCCCCCCCTACTACATCATGACCCTGGAGAGAACAGAGACATGCCAGGATCACCCCCTACTACACCATGACCCTGGAGAGAACAGAGACATGCCAGGATCACCCCCCTACTACACCATGACCCTGGAGAGAACAGAGACATGCCAGTATCACCCTCCTACTACACCATGACCCTGGAGAGAACAGAGACATGCCAGTATCACCCCCCTACTACATCATGACCCTGGAGAGAACAGAGACATGCCAGTATCACCCCTACTACACCATGACCCTGGAGAGAACAGAGACATGCCAGTATCACCCTCCTACTACACCATGACCCTGGAGAGAACAGAGACATGCCAGTATCACCCTCCTACTACACCATGACCCTGGAGAGAACAGAGACATGCCAGTATCACCCTCCTACTACACCATGACCCTGGAGAGAACAGAGACATGCCAGTATCACCCTCCTACTACACCATGACCCTGGAGAGAACAGAGACATGCCAGTATCCACCCCTACTACACCATGACCCTGGTGAGAACAGAGACATGCCAGGATCACCCCCCTACTACACCATGACCCTGGTGAGAACAGAGACATGCCAGGATCACCCCCCTACTACACCATGACCCTGGAGAGAACAGAGACATGCCATTATCCCCCCTACTACATCATGACCCTGGAGAGAACAGAGACATGCCATTATCCCCCCTACTACATCATGACCCTGGAGAGAACAGAGACATGCCATTATCCCCCCTACTACACCATGACCCTGGAGAGAACAGAGACATGCCAGGATCACCCCCCTACTACACCATGACCCTGGAGAGTACAGAGACATGCCATTATCCCCCCTACTACATCATGACCCTGGAGAGAACAGAGACATGCAATTATCCCCCCTACTACATCATGACCCTGAAGAGAACAGAGACATGCCAGTATCACCCCCCTACTACACCATGACCCTGGTGAGAACAGAGACATGCCATTATCCCCACTACTACACCATGACCCTGGAGAGAACAGAGACATGCCAGTATCACCCCCCTACTACACCATGACCCTGGTGAGAACAGAGACATGCCATTATCCCCCCTACTACACCATGACCCTGGAGAGAACAGAGACATGTCATTATCACCCCCCTACTACATCATGACCCTGGAGAGAACAGAGACATGCCAGTATCCCCCCCTACTACATCATGACCCTGGAGAGAACAGAGACATGCCATTATCCCCCCCCCCTACTACACCATGACCCTGGAGAGAACAGAGACATGCCAGTATCCCCCCCTACTACATCATGACCCTGGAGAGAACAGAGACATGCCAGTATCCCCCCTACTACATCATGACCCTGGTGAGAACAGAGACATGCCAGTATCACCCCCCTACTACATCATGACCCTGGAGAGAACAGAGACATGCCAGTATCACCCCCCTACTACATCATGACCCTGGAGAGAACAGAGACATGCCAGTATCACCCCCCTACTACATCATGACCCTGGAGAGAACAGAGACATGCCAGTATCACCCCCTACTACACCATGACCCTGGAGAGAACAGAGACATGCAATTATCCCCCCTACTACACCATGACCCTGGTGAGAACAGAGACATGCCAAGATCACCCCCCTACTACATCATGACCCTGGAGAGAACAGAGACATGCCATTATCCCCCCCTACTACATCATGACCCTGGAGAGAACAGAGACATGTCATTATCCCCCCCTACTACATCATGACCCTGGAGAGAACAGAGACATGCCAGTATCACCCCTACTACACCATGACCCTGGTGAGAACAGAGACATGCCATTATCCCCCCCTACTACATCATGACCCTGGAGAGAACATAGACATGCCAGTATCACCCCCCTACTACACCATGACCCTGGTGAGAACAGAGACATGTCATTATCCCCCCCTACTACACCATGACCCTGGAGAGAACAGAGACATGCCAGTATCCCCCCCCCCCTACTACACCATGACCCTGGAGAGAACAGAGACATGCCATTATCCCCCCCTACTACACCATGACCCTGGTGAGAACAGAGACATGCCAGGATCACCCCCCTACTACACCATGACCCTGGAGAGAACAGAGACATGTCATTATCCCCCCCTACTACACCATGACCCTGGAGAGAACAGAGACATGCCAGTATCCCCCCCCCCCCTACTACACCATGACCCTGGAGAGAACAGAGACATGCCATTATCCCCCCCTACTACACCATGACCCTGGTGAGAACAGAGACATGCCAGGATCACCCCCCTACTACACCATGACCCTGGTGAGAACAGAGACATGCCAGGATCACCCCCCTACTACACCATGACCCTGGAGAGAACAGAGACATGCCATTATCCCCCCTACTACATCATGACCCTGGAGAGAACAGAGACATGCCATTATCCCCCCTACTACATCATGACCCTGGAGAGAACAGAGACATGCCATTATCCCCCCTACTACACCATGACCCTGGAGAGAACAGAGACATGCCAGGATCACCCCCCTACTACACCATGACCCTGGAGAGTACAGAGACATGCCATTATCCCCCCTACTACATCATGACCCTGGAGAGAACAGAGACATGCAATTATCCCCCCTACTACATCATGACCCTGAAGAGAACAGAGACATGCCAGTATCACCCCCCTACTACACCATGACCCTGGTGAGAACAGAGACATGCCATTATCCCCACTACTACACCATGACCCTGGAGAGAACAGAGACATGCCAGTATCACCCCCCTACTACACCATGACCCTGGTGAGAACAGAGACATGCCATTATCCCCCCTACTACACCATGACCCTGGAGAGAACAGAGACATGTCATTATCACCCCCCTACTACATCATGACCCTGGAGAGAACAGAGACATGCCAGTATCCCCCCCTACTACATCATGACCCTGGAGAGAACAGAGACATGCCATTATCCCCCCCCCCTACTACACCATGACCCTGGAGAGAACAGAGACATGCCAGTATCCCCCCCTACTACATCATGACCCTGGAGAGAACAGAGACATGCCAGTATCCCCCCTACTACATCATGACCCTGGTGAGAACAGAGACATGCCAGTATCACCCCCCTACTACATCATGACCCTGGAGAGAACAGAGACATGCCAGTATCACCCCCCTACTACATCATGACCCTGGAGAGAACAGAGACATGCCTGTATCACCCCCCTACTACATCATGACCCTGGAGAGAACAGAGACATGCCAGTATCACCCCCTACTACACCATGACCCTGGAGAGAACAGAGACATGCAATTATCCCCCCTACTACACCATGACCCTGGTGAGAACAGAGACATGCCAAGATCACCCCCCTACTACATCATGACCCTGGAGAGAACAGAGACATGCCATTATCCCCCCCTACTACATCATGACCCTGGAGAGAACAGAGACATGTCATTATCCCCCCCTACTACATCATGACCCTGGAGAGAACAGAGACATGCCAGTATCACCCCTACTACACCATGACCCTGGTGAGAACAGAGACATGCCATTATCCCCCCCTACTACATCATGACCCTGGAGAGAACATAGACATGCCAGTATCACCCCCCTACTACACCATGACCCTGGTGAGAACAGAGACATGTCATTATCCCCCCCTACTACACCATGACCCTGGAGAGAACAGAGACATGCCAGTATCCCCCCCCCCCTACTACACCATGACCCTGGAGAGAACAGAGACATGCCATTATCCCCCCCTACTACACCATGACCCTGGTGAGAACAGAGACATGCCAGGATCACCCCCCTACTACACCATGACCCTGGAGAGAACAGAGACATGCCAGTATCCCCCCCTACTACACCATGACCCTGGTGAGAACAGAGACATGCAATTATCCCCCCTACTACACCATGACCCTGGTGAGAACAGAGACATGCCATTATCCCCCCTACTACACCATGACCCTGGAGAGAACAGAGACATGCAATTATCCCCCCTACTACATCATGACCCTGGAGAGAACAGAGACATGCCATTATCCCCCCTACTACACCATGACCCTGGAGAGAACAGAGACATGCAATTATCCCCCCTACTACACCATGACCCTGGAGAGAACAGAGACATGTCATTATCCCCCCCTACTACACCATGACCCTGGAGAGAACAGAGACATGCCATTATCCCCCCCTACTACACCATGACCCTGGTGAGAACAGAGACATGCCATTATCCCCCCTACTACACCATGACCCTGGTGAGAACAGAGACATGCCATTATCCCCTCTACTACATCATGACCCTGGTGAGAACAGAGACATGCCATTATCCCCCCTACTACACCATGACCCTGGAGAGAACAGAGACATGCCATTATCCCCCCCTACTACACCATGACCCTGGTGAGAACAGAGACATGCCATTATCCCCCCTACTACATCATGGCCCTGGAGAGAACAGAGACATGCCAGGATCACCCCCTACTACATCATGACCCTGGAGAGAACAGAGACATGCCAGTATCACCCCCCTACTACACCATGACCCTGGAGAGAACAGAGACATGCCAGTATCCCCCCCTACTACACCATGACCCTGGAGAGAACAGAGACATGCAATTATCCCCCCTACTACATCATGACCCTGGAGAGAACAGAGACATGCCAGTATCACCCCCCTACTACACCATGACCCTGGAGAGAACAGAGACATGCAATTATCCCCCCTACTACATCATGACCCTGGAGAGAACAGAGACATGTCATTATCCCCCCCCTACTACATCATGACCCTGGAGAGAACAGAGACATGCCAGTATCCCCCCCTACTACACCATGACCCTGGAGAGAACAGAGACATGCAATTATCCCCCCTACTACATCATGACCCTGGAGAGAACAGAGACATGTCATTATCCCCCCCCTACTACATCATGACCCTGGAGAGAACAGAGACATGCCAGTATCCCCCCCTACTACACCATGACCCTGGAGAGAACAGAGACATGCCAGTATCACCCCCCTACTACACCATGACCCTGGAGAGAACAGAGACATGCCAGTATCACCCCCCTACTACACCATGACCCTGGTGAGAACAGAGACATGCCAGGATCACCCCCCTACTACACCATGACCCTGGTGAGAACAGAGACATGCCAGGATCACCCCCCTACTACATCATGACCCTGGAGAGAACAGAGACATGCCAGTATCCCCCCCTACTACATCATGACCCTGGTGAGAACAGAGACATGCCAGCATCACCCCCCTACTACACCATGACCCTGGTGAGAACAGAGACATGCCAGGATCACCCCCCTACTACACCATGACCCTGGAGAGAACTTAGACATGCCAGTATCCCCCCCCCTACTACACCATGACCCTGGAGAGAACAGAGACATGCCATTATCCCCCCTACTACATCATGACCCTGGAGAGAACAGAGACATGCCATTATCCCCCCTACTACATCATGACCCTGGAGAGAACAGAGACATGCCATTATCCCCCCTACTACACCATGACCCTGGAGAGAACAGAGACATGCCAGTATCACCCCCCTACTACACCATGACCCTGGTGAGAACAGAGACATGCCATTATCCCCCCTACTACACCATGACCCTGGAGAGAACAGAGACATGTCATTATCACCCCCCTACTACATCATGACCCTGGAGAGAACAGAGACATGCCAGTATCCCCCCCTACTACATCATCACCCTGGAGAGAACAGAGACATGCCATTATCCCCCCCCCCCTACTACACCATGACCCTGGAGAGAACAGAGACATGCCAGTATCCCCCCCTACTACATCATGACCCTGGAGAGAACAGAGACATGCCAGTATCACCCCCCTACTACATCATGACCCTGGAGAGAACAGAGACATGCCAGTATCACCCCCCTACTACATCATGACCCTGGAGAGAACAGAGACATGCCAGTATCACCCCCCTACTACATCATGACCCTGGAGAGAACAGAGACATGCCAGTATCACCCCCTACTACACCATGACCCTGGAGAGAACAGAGACATGCAATTATCCCCCCTACTACACCATGACCCTGGTGAGAACAGAGACATGCCAAGATCACCCCCCTACTACACCATGACCCTGGTGAGAACAGAGACATGTCATTATCCCCCCCTACTACACCATGACCCTGGAGAGAACAGAGACATGCCAGTACCCCCCCCCCCTACTACACCATGACCCTGGAGAGAACAGAGACATGCCATTATCCCCCCCTACTACACCATGACCCTGGTGAGAACAGAGACATGCCATTATCCCCCCTACTACATCATGACCCTGGAGAGAACAGAGACAAATCATTATCACCCCCCTACTACATCATGACCCTGGAGAGAACAGAGACATGCCATTATCCCCCCTACTACACCATGACCCTGGAGAGAACAGAGACATGCCATTATCCCCCCCTTACTACACCATGACCCTGGAGAGAACAGAGACATGCCATTATCACCCCCCTACTACACCATGACCCTGGAGAGAACAGAGACATGCCATTATCCCCCCCTTACTACACCATGACCCTGGAGAGAACAGAGACATGCCATTATCACCCCCCTACTACACCATGACCCTGGAGAGAACAGAGACATGCCATTATCACCCCCCTACTACACCATGACCCTGATGAGAACAGAGACATGTCATAATCCCCCCTACTACATCATGACCCTGGAGAGAACAGAGACATGTCATAATCCCCCCTACTACATCATGACCCTGGAGAGAACAGAGACATGTCATAATCCCCCCTACTACATCATGACCCTGGAGAGAACAGAGACATGCCAGTATCCCCCCCCCCTACTACACCATGACCCTGGTGAGAACAGAGACATGTCATAATCCCCCTTACTACATCATGACCCTGGTGAGAACAGAGACATGCCATTATCCCCCTTACTACACCATGACCCTGGAGAGAACAGAGACATGCCAGTATCCCCCCCCCCTACTACACCATGACCCTGGAGAGAACAGAGACATGCCAGTATCCCCCCCCCTACTACACCATGACCCTGGTGAGAACAGAGACATGTCATAATCCCCCTTACTACATCATGACCCTGGTGAGAACAGAGACATGCCATTATCCCCCTTACTACACCATGACCCTGGAGAGAACAGAGACATGTCATAATCCCCCCCCCTACTACACCATGACCCTGGTGAGAACAGAGACATGCCAGTATCCCCCCCCCTACTACACCATGACCCTGGTGAGAACAGAGACATGCCAGTACCCCCCCCCCTACTACACCATGACCCTGGAGAGAACAGAGACATGTCATAATCCCCCTTACTACACCATGACCCTGGAGAGAACAGAGACATGTCATAATCCCCCTTACTACACCATGACCCTGGAGAGAACAGAGACATGCCAGTATCCCCCCCCCCTACTACACCATGACCCTGGTGAGAACAGAGACATGCCATTATCCCCCTTACTACATCATGACCCTGGAGAGAACAGAGACATGCCAGTATCACCCCCCTACTACATCATGACCCTGGAGAGAACAGAGACATGCCAGTATCACCCCCCCTACTACATCATGACCCTGGAGAGAACAGAGACATGCCAGTATCACCCCCCTACTACACCATGACCCTGGAGAGAACAGAGACATGCCATTATCCCCCCTACTACACCATGACCCTGGAGAGAACAGAGACATGTCATTATCCCCCCTACTACACCATGACCCTGGTGAGAACAGAGACATGCCAGTATCACCCTACTACACCATGACCCTGGAGAGAACAGAGACATGCCATTATCCCCCCTACTACACCATGACCCTGGAGAGAACAGAGACATGCCAGTATCACCCCCTACTACACCATGACCCTGGAGAGAACAGAGACATGCCATTATCCCCCCTACTACACCATGACCCTGGAGAGAACAGAGACATGCCATTATTCCACCCTACTACATCATGACCCTGGTGAGAACAGAGACATGCCAGTATCACCCCCCTACTACATCATGACCCTGGAGAGAACAGAGACATGCCAGTATCCCCCCCTACTACATCATGACCCTGGAGAGAACAGAGACATGTCATAATCCCCCCCCTACTACATCATGACCCTGGAGAGAACAGAGACATGCCAGTATCACCCCCCTACTACATCATGACCCTGTTGAGAACAGAGACATGCCATTATCCCCCCCTACTACACCATGACCCTGGTGAGAACAGAGACATGCCAGGATCACCCCCCTACTACACCATGACCCTGGAGAGAACAGAGACATGCCATTATCCCCCCTACTACACCATGACCCAGGAGAGAACAGAGACATGCCATTATCCCCCCCTACTACACCATGACCCTGGTGAGAACAGAGACATGCCATTATCCCCCCTACTACACCATGACCCTGGAGAGAACAGAGACATGCCATTATCCCCCCCTACTACACCATGACCCTGGAGAGAACAGAGACATGCCATTATCCCCCCTACTACACCATGACCCTGGAGAGAACAGAGACATGCCATTATCCCCCCCTACTACACCATGACCCTGGAGAGAACAGAAACATGCCAGTATCCCCCCCCCCCTACTACACCATGACCCTGGAGAGAACAGAGACATGCCATTATCCCCCCTACTACACCATGACCCTGGAGAGAACAGAGACATGCCATTATCCCCCCCCTACTACATCATGACCCTGGAGAGAACAGAGACATGCCAGTATCACCCCCTACTACACCATGACCCTGGAGAGAACAGAAACATGCCAGTATCCCCCCCCCCTACTACACCATGACCCTGGAGAGAACAGAGACATGCCATTATCCCCCCCTACTACATCATGACCCTGGTGAGAACAGAGACATGCCATTATCCCCCCTACTACACCATGACCCTGGTGAGAACAGAGACATGCCAGGATCTACATTTACATTTACATTTAAGTCATTTAGCAGACGCTCTTATCCAGAGTGACTTACAAATTGGTGCATTCACCTTATGGGGGGGGGGGGGGGGGGTTAGAAGGATTACTTTATCCTGTATTCCTAGGATCTCCCCCCTACTACACCATCACCCTAGAGAAGATGGCAGGCAGGGACATGCCAGGATCTCCCCCCTACTACACCATGACCCTAGACAAGATGGCAGGGACATGCCAGGGTCTCCCTCCTACTACACCATGACCCTAGACAAGATGACAGGGACATGCCAAGATCTCCCCCCTACTACACCATGACCCTAGACAAGATGTCAGGGACATGCCAAGATCTCCCTCCTACTACACCATGACCCTAGACAAGATGGCTGGGAAATGCCAGGATTTGTTTTCATGTTACATAATTTGATCTGAAAAAGGGCCAAGATGTCACAGACAGCTACACTCTGTGGTGACAACTTGACACTTACTTCCAGACAAGGACAACAGAAAAAAAATAGAGAGTCTGGTGCCTGGATTTAGTCACGTTGTGCTAGATGCCAAGAGTGAGTGCATATACTAACACATCAAAGCAGTGTGACTGCCGCCTCTCTCTGTGTAAAGAGGCAGTTTGCTCTCCCCTAAAACTCCTTCCTCTAGCAGCGTATACTGTATGGCTCTGGGGATTTGTCTGACACTGGCCCCCACTGGTGATGACAGGTTCCCTTTATTTGTTTTGAACCCTGCTGGTCTATACCAATATGGGTGCTCTGAGAAATACAACTCTTGAGAGCTGTACTTTTGCACCTCTGACTTTCACAACCAAAGCCACTTCTCATGTATCACTGTTTAAATATCAAATTACAGTTAATTATGTGAAGGAGACTAAAGCAGCCGTTAATGGCTATTAGATATAGATATAGAGGGAAATTGGGCTAAAAACACAAGGCCTGTATGTTCATTTAGCATGAAAGGAATACAACCATGGCAAAGCTAGGCAGCATAACAACTGGCTTCAGGATTTATCTGTCAACTGGATGAGGAGCCACTTTAGTCCACAGGGGGGCACTGTTGTCCTTTGCTCCTCAAGCAGAAATCTTTTGCTACATTTTCATGATTTTTCCCCCAGATAATATTGGACACAAAATGACAATATGTTGATTCCTATTTCTTGGTTGAGTTCAGCAGCATGGTGTGGGGAAGCATTTATTGTCTCTGTGTGTGTTTTAGCGCATAATGGTCTGTTAATTTCATAGCTCAGTGGTAAGGCATTCATTATCTGAGAATGGGCATCTACAATGGTTCATTCTCCAGGGAAGGATTTCAAACAGAGGAGAAAATACTGCTATGGGCAGTGGCAAAATGCACCAAAACACAAAACAGCAGTTAGACACTGCTATTGCATGTTCTGTCATCTTTCCAAAACAGCAGTTACACACTGCTATTACATGTTCTGTCATCTTTCCAAAACAGCAGTGGTGATTTTGGTTCCCCCCCAAAAACAGTTCAAATTCAACTTGATCGTTTTTGGGGTTTGCCATACTGGTTTAAAATGAGATTGCTGAACAGAGAAATTACATAGAAAATCCTTTGTGAGGCTCATATTTGGCTGAATGCAATGAGAATGTCTGACTGCAGTCAGAGTGCGATGGCTGGTAGTCACAATTAATTATTGTTGGTAATTACTACTTTGGTTTCAAAGCAGCTTATGGCAAAGTAGTCTGTAGTGAAGATAAAGTCATCTGCAACATCAAAGGAAAAAAATAAGGGGATTTCAGTGCAGGAAATGTGATGTTTTGACTAAGAAACAGAGAGATCAGTGACTTCGGAAAGTATTCAGACCCCTTCCCTTTCTTCATATTTTGTAACGTTACAGCCTTATTCTAAATTGTATTTATTAAAACAACTGATTTTGAACAACAACAAAAAAGTAATACATAATTTACGTAAGTATTCAGACCCTTTGCTCTGAGACTCAAAATTGAGCTCAGGTGCATCCTGTTTCGATTGATCATCCTTGCGATGTTTCTACCACTTGATTTGAGTTCACCTGTGGTAAATTCAATTGATTGGACATGATATATAAGGTTCCACAGTTGACAGCGCTTGTCAGAGCAAAAACCAAGCCATGAGGTCGAAGGAATCGTCCGTAGAGCTCCGAGACTGGATTGTGTTAAGGCACAAAGGGTACCAAACAATTTGTGCACCATTGAAGGTCCCCAAGAACACAGTGGCCTCCATCATTCTTAAATGGAAGAAGTTTGGAACCACCAAGACTCTTCCAAGACCAGGCCGCTCGGCCAAACTGAGATATCTGGGGAGAAGGGCCTTTGTCAGGGAGGTGACCAAGAACCAGATGTTAGACTGAGAAAACTCCAGAGTTCCTCTGTGGAGATAGGAGAACGTTCCAGAAGGACAACCATCTTTGCAGCACTCCACCAATCAGGCCTTTATGGTAGAGTGGCCAGACGGAAGCCTCTACAATGTAAAAGGCACATGACAGCACGCTTGGAGTTTGCCAAAAGGCACCTAAAGGACTCTCAGACCATGCGAAACAAGATTCTCTGGTCTGATAAAATCAAGATTGAACTCATGTCTGGAGGAAACCTGGCACCATCCCTACGATGAAGAATGGTGGTGACAGCATCATGCTGTGGGGATGTTTTTCAGCGACAGGGACTAGGAGACTAGTCAGGATCGAGGGAAAGATGAATGGAGAAAAGTACAGAGAGATCCTTGATGAAAACTTGCTCCAGAGAGCTCAGGACCTCAGACTAGGGTGAAGGTTCACCTTCCAACAGGACAACGACCCTAAGCACACAGCCAAGACAACGCAGGAGAGGCTTCGGGACAAGTCTCTGAATGTCCTTGAGTGGTCCAGCCAGAGCCCGGACTTGAACCCGATCGAACATCTCTGGAGAGACTTGAAAATAGCTGTGCAGCGACACTCCCCATCCAACCTGACAGCGCTTGAGAGGATCTGCAGAGAAGAATGGGAGAAACTCTCCAAATACAAGGTGTGCCAAGCTTGTAGCTTCATACCCAAGAAGACTCGAGGCTGTAATTGGTGCTTCAGCAAAGTACTGACTAAAGTGTCTGAATACTTACGTAAATGTGATATTTCATTATTTTATTTTTTTAAAGAAATTTGCAAAAATGTCTTAAAACCTGTTTTTCTTTGTCATTATGGGGTATTGTGTGTAGATGAATGAGGGGGGGGGGACTATTTAATACATTTTAGAATAAGGCTGTGACGTAACAAAATGTGGAAAAGTCAAGGGGTTTGAATGCTTTCCGAATGCACTGTATGGTTATTAAGATTGTCTTCCGCTGCCAAGCTTGGACTCATAGTACCATAGAGAGACTCACTGTAACTTAAATGTGTCAACCTCTCTCTGTGAGGCTCAGAAGGCTAATATCCCCTCTGCCCTTCCATCAAAACTGGCCCTCCACTCCAGCATGCCTCAGGTCTAAGGCAGCGACCTGACTGCATGGTGCTGCAGAGAGCAAGAACATTGGGATATGAACTGGTGGCAATGTGGCACTACTGTAACCATATAATTGCCTATACTGTCTGGAAATGTAGATGATTAAAAGATAGATCTGCCTGGTTCAAGCTAATGATTATGAACTTACGTCAGCAATTGGCCTCCCCTTTGCCTGAATTCATCAGACCTGAGTGGAGAGGAATGCAGCAGTACCACATTTCACAGTCTCTCAAAGCTGCTCCTCAGGAACTGCTGATTATGCTAAACCCACCTCCAGCTGTAACTATTCACCATATCAACATCTTTAATACAATTTAATAGTTTAGATCAGTAGAAAAGGGAGGTGAAGGCTTCATGCCATGGCCTTGGATTAAGTATTTATGTGATTCAAAATATGGACATTCAGCTCAACAGAGAGAGATATCAACAGAGGAGACAGATGTCAACAGAGGAGAGAAGTCTATCAAAGGAGAACATATATTTTCAAACAGGAAAACTGTCAGGAAAAAGTTGGAGGAGGCAATTCAATAAAAACAAATGCCTTCTATGAGCCTTGTGTTTAGCCATTATTGCCTCTGACAGTTACCATCATCCTCCATTAACGGCAAACATCAAAAGGCATCATTTTTCTCACCTTGTCAATCCATTGTCTTCCTCCTACAGGAACACATTATATATAAAACAATATATATTATAGAATTTTAAAACACAATCCACCTGCAGTGGCGTCGCTAAACTATCCAAGACCCCCCCCCCCCCCCACAGTCCCCTCCGAGAACCTCCTCCTCCACCCCCCCTCTCCAAACCCCCACCCCCCCCATCTCCACCCCCTCCGAGCCACCATCCCCATCCAACCTAACCAAACAACTACCCACCCGATGTGCGAACAACCAATAAAAAATGTAAAACTGAGAAAGAGATACAAGAACAAATAAAAACAAGAACAAACAAAACAACAATGTAAAACAAAAGGTTTCAAGGATAATAAAAACAGCATTTTGGGTTACCAATGCGAAACCATTCAGTTGAAAATGTCATGACATTTGCAATTTGATTAACAGACTGCATAGTATGTGAACAGCACTTTTCAGAAAATGGGACATAGAATGGTTAAACTTTATCTCGATACAATCAGCAAACCCCTGGCCGAGTTTGAGAAGGGGGCGGTTGGTTTGACTTTGACGTGACATTTTGTTTGTCGGGCATGTCCACATCTGTGCTGGAGACCTCTTCTGGGGTTGAAGTTGTTGATAGTGGAGCTGTGTTTGAATACAAACCTGGAGTTCACCTTTGGAAGGGCCTGCCCCCCACTCGGCCGCTCCTCTATATCTCCATATGCCGGTAGTGCATACATGGGCTGAGGGGATAGCGAGTGCCCAGGGCAAGACCTAAAAATCACACAGAGATTCTCTTCCTACATGTGCAGCTAGTGCCGTCCTCGTGAGGCTGGGCTTTTTCTGCACATAAGCTTGTTTTTTTTGTGTGTGCATTCCAGTATCGGCATAAAGTAATTGTTAATAAAAATCAAAACAGTATGGCTTAACTCACTTTGAGTTATTAAAACAGTATATCACCTGCTGATATCGTTAAATATCATTTTATTATGATAATACATTATCGATATGTCTGTCACCTCTCAGAACGGCGTGGCACACCCACTCTTCTGAGTCAGTAGTCAATGTCTGTCAGTCATTCAATGTCAGTCAGTCAATGTCAGTCAGTAGTCAATCAGTCAGTCATTCAATGTCAGTCAGTCAATGTCAGTCAATGTCAGTCAGTCAGTCAGCAAATCAGTCAGTCAGTCAGTCAGTCAATGTCAGTCAATGTCAGTCTGTCAATCAGTCAGTCAGTCAATGACAGTCGATGTCAGTATGTCAGTCAGTCAATGCCAGCCAATGTCAGTCAGTCAGTCAATAGTGAATGTCAGTCAATATCAGTCAGTCAGTCAATGTCAGTCAGTCAGTCAATAGTGAATGTCAGTCAATATCAGTCAGTCAGTCAATGTCAGTCAGTCAGTCAGTAGTCAATGTTCGCCAATGTCAGTCTATCAATCTGTCAGTCAGTCAGTAGTCAATGTTAGTCAGCGTCAGTCAATGTCAGTCTGTCAATCAGTCAGTCAGTCAATGAAAGTCAGTCAGTCAGTAGTCAATGTTCGCCAATGTCAGTCTGTCAATCTGTCTGTCAGTCAGTCTGTCAATGTCAGTCAATCTGTCAGTCAGTCAGTCAATGTTCCTCAATGTCAGTCATTCAGTCAATGTCAGTCAATCTGTCAGTCAGTCAATGTCAGTCAGTCGGTCAGTCAGTGTCAGTCAGTCAGTGATTCAGTCAATGTCAGTCTGTCAGTCAATAGTCAATGTCAGCCAGTCAATGTCAGTCATTCAGTCAATGTCAGTCTGTCAATGTCAGTCTGTCAATGTCAGTCTGTCAATGTCAGTCAGTCAATGTCAGTCAGTCAATGTCAGTCTGTCAGTCAATGTCAGTCTGTCAATGTCAGTCAGTCAATGTCAGTCTGTCAGTCAATGTCAGTCAGTCAGTCAATGTCAGTCTGTCAATGTCAGTCAGTCAATGTCAGTCTGTCAGTCAATGTCAGTCAGTCAGTCAGTCAGTCAGTCAGTCAGTCAGTCAGTCAGTCAGTCAGTCAGTCAATATCAGTCAGTCAGTCATTCAGTCAATGTCAGGCAATATCAGTCAGTCAGTCAGTCAATGTCAGTCAGTCAGTCAGTTAGTGGTCGCGTCAATTCTGGATGACATACGTTTTTTCAGTATTTTGGTTTTGCAGACCACTTTAATATTTTCTCATAATTCATTAATATTATTTGCAGCCATGGTTATGATCTGACTGTCAACAGCAGGACATAAATAACGACCCCCGACAGTGCAGGTTTGCTGGAGCAGCAAAATACTAAATTTTACAGTAATTGATGAAGCACCAGTGTACAGTATTTCATATCCTGGGTAATTTTCTAATTGGTCGAGAGGTCGAATATTAAAGCTACGGCCTGAAGCATGTTCAGAAGGAAACTCTTACTCATTAGTGCATTGGTCTTAGTTTGATTTAAAAACATACATAGTTGTGTGAATCCAAAAGCTACTTACTGTTTTTCATGGAAAGGTTTTTGATTGCTTTTTAAAAGACTTGATGAACTACTTGCTTGCATGAGGCTTTGAATTAGTGATGCAGTTTATTGAGGTTGGCCTTCAAAGTCTTCTCAGTCATTACCCCAATGCTGCAGTCCTCCTGGAATATGTAGAGGCATGTAAATATGATTAGATATTTCTGAAGCGTCTCTGACGCAGGAGGTTGTGTACAGTATGTATATATCCACAGAGATAATGTAGAGACCACTCTGTTACTTTATTACCCCGCCAGTAAATCCCATAGGCATGTTCATCCAAAACAAATGCTTGCAGCGTTGCTAAAGGATGTGGATTTAAGAATCACCTAAGACCATATTCATACTTATTTATTGGGATCTTTTTTCAGATTCCAAAGCATAACCGTACTGTATCATGGATTTGTGATAAGCAAGATTGGCAAGATATTATCACAGGCAAATAGGTGATAGTAATTTCAATTCTTCCTCCTTTAAAACTTCTTTGGGGTAGGGGACAGTATTTTCACGTCTGGATGAAAAGCATGCCCAGAGTAAACGGCCTGCTACAAAGCCATAAAAGCTAGAATATGCATATTATTAGTAGATTTGGATAGAAAACACTCTGAAGTTTCTAAAACTGTTTGAATGATGTCTGTGAGTATAACAGAACTCATATGGCAGGCAAAAACCCGAGAAAAAATTCAACCAGGAAGTGGGAATTCTGAGGTTGGTCGATTTTCAACTCAGCTCCTATTGAAGATACAGTGGGATATTGGTAATGTTGCACTTCCTAAGGCTTCCACTAGATGCCAACAGTCTTTAGAACCTTGTCTGATGCCTCTACTGTTTAGTGGGGCCGAAGGAGAGAGGAATGAGTCAGAGGTCTGCCAGCAGCCACGAGCTGACCATACGCGCTCACATGAGAGTTTGCTCCCGTTCCATTAGCTTTTCTGAAGACAAAGGAATTCTCCAGTTGGAACATTATTGAAGAATTATGTTAAAAACATCCTAAAGATTGATTCAATACATCGTTTGACATGTTTCTACCGATTGTTACGGAACTTTTTGACATTTCGTCTGCTTTTAGTGAACGCGCTTCGTGACTTTGGATTTGTTTACCAAACGCGCTAACAAAAGTAACTATTTGAACATAAATGATGGACATTACCGAACAAAACTAACATTTCTTGTGGAAGTGGGAGTCCTGGGAGTGCATTCCGACGAAGATCAGCAAAGGTAAGTGAAGATTTATAATGCTTTTATGACTTTTCTTGACAGCATAATATGGCGGCTATATTTGTGTCTTGATTGTGCTCTGAGCGCCGACATCAGATTATTGCATGGTTTTTACTTTTTCCGTAAAGCTTTTTTGAAATCTGACATAGCTGTTGCATTAAGGAGAAGTGCATCTAAAATTCCATGCATAACAGTTGTATCTTTTAGCAATGTTTATTATGAGTATTCTTTTAAATTGATGTGACTCTCTGCAAAATCAAAGGATGTTTTGGAACTTATGAACATAAGGCGTCAATGTAAACTCAGATTTTTGGACATAAATATGAACTTTACCGTACAAAACATACATATATTGTGTAACATGAAGTCCTATGAGTGTTATCTGATGAAGATCATCAAAGGTTAGGGATTCATTTTATCTATATTTCTGCTTTTTGTGAATCCTCTCTTTGACTGAAAAAATGGCTGTGTTATTCTGTGAATAGGCACTCACCTAACATAATCGTTTGGTTTGCTTTCGTCGTAAAGCCTTTTTGAAATCGGACACTGTGGCTGGATTTACAACAAGTGTATCTTTAAGATGGTGTAAAATACATGTATGTTTGAGGAATTGTAATTATGGGATTTCCGTTGTTTTGAATTTGGCGACCTGCAGTTTCACTGGCTGTTGAAGAGCCAGTTACCCTAGAGAGGTTAAAAGTTGCGTCATACTGCAGCACGGGCTATAAAGAGTCTTTTGTCCTGCTAACCGGGCTACTTGTGTTTGAAAAACTGTTTTCAAAATGCCACCAGCTGTCCATCACTACTGTAAATAAAAATACAGCATCTTGTTTACATCTTGTTTACATTTTTTATTGTAACCACAATGTCACAAATAATTTGTATCTACCTTTCCAATTACTTTTTTGGATAAATTTGATTAATATTATGTTGTTTCTATTCCAAGGATAACAAAAAAAAACCTGGGTTTCCGTTAGGATGGTTTGAAAAATATGGCGCTGTACAACGTGACGGTCGGGAGTACAGTACTGGGCTATTTAGCTAAAGAATCCAGTGCTCTGCGGGAGACCGGGGTTCAATTCCTTGATGGGGAGGAAAGAAAAGGCTGTCCTTGTAAATAAGAATTTGCTCTTAACTGACTTGCCTAGTTAAATAAAGGTTACACTAAGAGCATAACATTTCTACATCCTAATTTTCGAATTCTAATCTAACCAATACCCAAACGGAGATTCAGTGTAAATATTTTTTTTTTTTGATTTATCAAGACCAACCCCCATGCTTGTCTCAGAGCAGCGTGGAACGGTGCTAAAATAGTTGTAGGCTATTGCTTCTAACTTCAATATGCTCTTTAAATAAATAAGACCTACACCACTTTTAACAGCACATTACTCAACACTAGTGAGACTCATGTTGCCTACGGTAGGCCTACAGTATATTGAAAAATATGACGTGACTCTCCGCCAATAATTACATATAGAGGATTGGACAATTGGAGGATATTTCTGTAATTCAGTGATATTTATTCCAATAGTAAATCGTTATGGATCCATAACTAAATAAACATCGGCATTTTGAAAGAGTATTTTTATAATTATTTTATTAATGAAGCATAAAGATGCCATTATTAAATACATTGTTTTAGTTTGAACGTGCAGACTGGCACTAAGAACAGAGTAGCAAGAACGTTTCCCTAGTCAGTGCCATTATTAGTGCAATGCCCCTTAAAGAAGATTTAGTTTTCAAATAATGTAAAATGAGCAAGAAAAAGACCATTCTTGAACATGGGGTGAGACATTGTTACTAATTTGTAAATAAAGGCAGTTTGTTATTTATTTCTGTTTTTAGAGGGAGAAAACCCTACCGTCATCTCATGGGTCTCCAAGTCGAGGCCGACACGGGTATTGAACCAGCATCTCTAGCAACACAGCTTGCACTGCAATGCAGTGTCTTAGACCGTTGCACCACTCAGGCACTGTACAATGTTACTGGTCGGGAGTGTCCTACAGTACTACAGTAAGAGCAAAATAAAATAATAAAAACCTTAGTATAACAACAGTTTTTGTACATGTAAGTAATACTGAAGTCCTGCACAATTATCAGTTTCTATGTAGGTTTATGTCGCCCAGTCATTGTCAGTTAGAGACACAGTAAGACCCAAAAGCATAATCAGTTCTCTAACTCCCCCTTGTGCTGGTCTGGAGCAATGAAGTGGTGACATAGGGTACCGTACTAAACCACAAATGACCTATTAAGAACTGCAGCGTAAGCTCGCAATTTTAAAAGGAGGAACCACTGTATGATGGCAAGATTATCATTAATAAATAAACAAACGTTAAACAAATAATATATACTGTATATATTTAATTTTTTTGTTGGTCTGTTTCGCTATGAAGAGGGCTTCGGTCATCTAATACAGTTTGGAATGTTCATGCAAAAAAAATAAAAAAATAAATCCTGGATACCTACAACCCAAATAACTCTTACTGTAGATATCACCACTGGCAGTTGGCATAATTCATGTTTAACTATGTTTACACCATGAGCAGTCCAAGTGCTGGGCAAGGAGCTTAATAATGAGTGTCAACACATTCTGTCACCATCTGAACAATTAGAGTGGATCTTTGCCTGGTCTCTCAAAGTAAGATGGGAGCATTATAGCATGTGGTCCTCCATTGATCAATAAATAGCAAATGTGTCATTCTTGCAAACACATGGCAAGCATTTGCATTCAAGATAACTAGACCTGTCATGTGGATTTTCTCCACTGTCTCCTTTGTGCGCCCTCTTTCTCTCTCCATTAGAGATGAAAGCTATTCTCATGGCAATGGCACATAGAATTCCAATCTGTATTGTGTTCAGAATTCCAATGTATTTTATATTTTAGTCTTACTTATTAAGATAAACTTTGAGTGAGCTGGTTAAGATTCTCTTCCCTTTAAATACAAAATAAACTCTGTCCTCTTGATGTATTCTATCTCTATGCTTTATTGTTTATCCTTTTGGGTTTTTTCCTTCTGTATGTGGAGGTTCAAGGGCGGACTGGCAATCTGGCATTTCGGGCAAATCCTTGTGGGACTTTCTCACCATTCTTGAAAAGAATAGCGTAGAACAGATGCCGACAGAGAAGAAAGCTCATACTATTATCACATATGTGACCAGATTCAGGAAACTAGGCATATGTCGCAAGTCACGACTTCACAAGAGAGTCGTTTGAACGTAAAAATTATTTTTTTATCAAAATGCGTTTTTGGGTAGAAATGCCTTTTCAGGAACGTGAACTTTCATGTGCGTTAATATCAAACGTGTATGCCATCTGTAAATACGTATAAAATTGTTAAATTGCTTGTTGGTTTAGCCACAGAAAAAGTGAGCAACCTTCCTTCTAGCCATGATTGGCTGAGATAATGAGTGGGCTGGACATACCAAGAGATGAGTTTGGATTAGTCTGCAGTGTAGCATCTGGTGTCTACAAAATGAGCTGCTCATAATGCGTAGATAATCTTATCAACTGCAGTTTTTTCAATAGATATAATGTTAGCCATGGAGAACTGCAAATATGTTGCTACTGCTCTCAATAAAATTGCTGCCCTGAATTTATCAGGTGCTATCGACAAAAATCAGTGGGAAAAAGTTGTGATGGACTACCTTCTGGAGGATGATCGTGCCATGCTGACTTGCTAACGTTACTCTATGGATAATAATGAAGAGTGACTTGACACAACGGGCCAAACATGCTGTGCAAACTAAACGGAAATAACACAAGACATTTTATTTAATAAAAGGGGTTGCAGTATGCCATGAAGCTTTCATCCATGTATACGGGTAAGAATCTAACATTGAACCTATTTGGTTAACTTTAGCTAGCTATGACAATCGGGTTTGTATTGCTAGTTAGAGCTTACTGTTAGCTAGCCAGCTGGACTTGGATGGCTGGCTTGCTAACGTTACTCTATGATTGGGTTTTTAGTTCATTTTTTAGCTAGCTAACGTTAATGTTACATGTCTTAACAAAATACCCCAAGTTAAAGCTTGCTGTTAGCTAACGTTAGCGGCGGTTATATTGCTGGCTTGCTAGCTAACATTGAAACTATTTGGTTAAATTTAGCTAGCTATGACAATCGGTTTGTATTGCTAGTTAATTATGAATTGCTTTTGAAGGACTGGCACACATCAACACCATCATCCCAAACAATCTGGATCCCCAACAATTCACATACCGCCCCAACCGGTCGACAGATGACGCAATCTTAATTGCACTTCACACTGCCCTCCTCCTCTTGGATAAGAGGGAAATAACTATGTGAGAATGCTGTTCATAGACCTCAGCTCAGCATTTAACGCCATAGTCCTCTCCAAGCTCATCACCAAGCTGGGGACCCGGGGACTGAACACCTCCCTCTGCAACTGGATCCTGGACTTCCAGACGAGCCGGTCTCAGGTGGTGAGGGTAGGGAACAACACCTACGCCATGCAGATCCTCAACCAACGGCGATGAGACAGCCTACAGGGGAAAGTCAGAGACGGCGCAGTGTGGTGCCGGGACAACAACCTCTCCCTCAACATCAGTAAGACCAAGGAGCTGATCGTGGACTACAGGAGAAAGAGGTTAGACCACATCCCCATCCAAATTGACGGAGCTCTAGTCGAGCGGGTCGAGAGCTTCAAGTTGCATGGTATCCACATCACTAAGTACTTAACATGGTCCACACACCCCCACACAGTCATGAAGAGGGCACGGCAGCTCCTTTTCCCCCTCAGGAGGTTGAAAAGATTTTGCATGGACCCTCGTATCCTCAAAACGTTCTACAGCTGCACTATCGAGAGCATCTTGACTTGCTGCATCACCGCTTATTATGGCACCTCCCTCGACCGCAAAGCACTAGTGGGTTATGTGTACAGCCCAGTACATCACTGGGGCAGAGCTCTGTGCCATCCAGGACCTCTATATCAGGCGGTGTCAGAGGAAGGCCCGAAACCTTGCCAAAGATTCCAGCCACCCAAGCCATAGACTGTTGACTCTGCTATCATACAACAAACTGTACCGGAACACTAATTAGCCATACAGACTGCTACAGTGAATAGTTGATTCATTGGTTACCCCTTAACCGGACTATCTCCACTGACCCTATCTTGCACTGACTCGATGCACACAAGACTATATATAAAGTACACACTATATACTCACTCGCTCACTCACTCACTCACTCACTCACTCACTCACTCACTCACTCACTCACTCACTCACTCACTCACTCACTCACTCACACACACACACACTCACTGACACTTGACACTGACACTGACACTCTCACACAAAAACCCAAAACATTCACATACAGTACCAGTCAAAATGTTGGACACACCTACTCATTCTGTGTTTTTTCTTTATTTTTACTATTTTCTACATTGTAGAATAAAAGTGAAGACATCAAAACTATGAAATAACACAAATGGAATAATGTAGTAACCAAAGAAGTGTGAAACAAATCAAAATATATTTTATATTTGAGATTCTTCAAAGTAGCCACCCTTTGCCTTGATGACAGCTTTGCACGCTCTTGACATTCCCTCAACCAGCTTCATGAGGTAGTCACCTGGAATGCATTTCAATTAACAGGTGTGCCTTCTTAAAAGTTAATTTGTGGAATTTCTTTCCTTCTTAATGCGTTTGAGCCAATCAGTTGTGTTGTGACAAGGTAGGTGTGGTATACAGAAGATAGCCCTATTTGGTAAAAGACCAAGTCCATATTATGGCAAGAACAGCTCAAATGAGCAAAGAGAAACGTCAGCCCATCATTACTTTAAGACATGAAGGTCAGTCAATTCAGAAAATGTCAAGAACTTTGAAAGTTTCTTCATGTGCAGTCGCAAAAAACATCAAGCGCTATGATGAAACTGGCTCTCATGAGGTCCGCCACAGGAGATGAAGAGTTACCTCTGCTGCAGAGGATAAGTTCATTAGAGTTACCAGCCTCAGAAATTGCAGCCCAAATAAATGTTTCACAGAGTTCAAGTAACAGATACATCTCAACATCAACTGTTCAGAGGAGACTGAGTGAATCAGGCCTTCATGGTTGAATTTCAGCAAAGAAACCATTACTAAAGGACATCAATATGAAGAAGTGACTGGCTTGGTCCAAGAAACACGCGCAATGGACATTAGACCAGTGGAAATCTTTCCTTTGGCCTGATGAGTCCAAATTTGAGATTTTTGGTTCCAACTTTAGGCGAACCGATGATCTGAAGCATGGAGGAGGAGGTGTGATGGTGTGGGGGTGCTTTGCTGGTGACACCGTCAGTGATTGATGCACACATAACCAGCATGGTTACCACAGCAATCTGCAGCTATACGCCATCCCATCTGGTTTGCACTTAGTGGGACTATAATTTGTTTTTCAACAGGACAATGACCCAACACACCTCCAGGCTATGTAAGGGTTATTTGACCAAGGAGACTGATGGAGTGCTGCATCAGATGACCTGGCCTCCACAATCCCCTGACCTCAACCAAATTGAGATGGTTTGGGATGAGTTGGACCCCAGAGTGAAGTAAAAGCAGCCAACAAGTGCTCAGCATTTGTGGGAACTCCTTCAAGACTGTTGGAAAAGCATTCCAGGTGAAACTGGTTGAGAGAATGCCAAGAGTGTTACGAAGCTGTCATCAAGGCAAAGGGTGGCTACTTTGAAGAATCTAAAATCTAAAATATATTTTTATTTGTTTAACAATTTTTTGGTTACTACATGATTCCATATGTGTTATTTCATAGTTTTGATGTCTTCACTATTATTCTACAATGTAGAAAATAGTAATAATAAAGAAAATCCCTTGAATGAGTGGGTGTGGAGCTAGTCCTGGCCTAACTAACAGCTACACGTCCATATGCCCGGTTCTTGCCTCTGTCACCTTGGCTTGATCTTTGGGAAGTTAATTACCCAGATTGTTCTTCAATACTTTGTAGCAATTGCATTTGTAAAGAGCACCGTACAAATACAATTTGGTTTGATTTGATTCAATTGGGATGTTCTCTGGAAAAACCGTATCATATATTAGGAAACACTGTGTGTACAAATGAAATATCTTGAGATTCCCTAGCAGCCAGCACTTTAGTGGAAGCCCTCCACTGGTTACAGAGACAAAGCCACAACAGCAGTGTGTAATAACACCACAACAGCTGTGAGAGACCAAGATCCCATCACCAAAAGAGTAGAATTTTGTTTCAGATGTTCAGCTTTGGAGATGATGGCTCCATCAATAACCATCCCCGATGTGAAAGACAGGGAGTGGCGATGACGCAGTCAAACTCAGACGGCATAGCAGAATTTATATAATTGCTTTAGAGCTTCTCTTTCCAATAGAAATGTCCAGACTTTCTTCAACGGAGCAGGGAATTACATCTCAAGTAGGGTGGTTCAATAGCTCTGTCCACTCCCCTGACAACACACTTGCTTACTTAAAGGGATAGTTTATGCAAAATCTATATTTTGGTACAATTACCCTTACTTTGAGTTGTGTCTAAAGGCCCATGGTAACAGAATCCACAATAATCCATGATTTACTTTTGGCTACAGCCTGGAGTTAGCATACTAGCACTGTCAGATTTCATGAAAGAAAACAGCCAAACCAATGTTAGTAAAGCTGCACTTCCTGAAAAACAATTCAAACTAAATTGGTGGTGGAGTTATTGGGGAATATTTTTAACGCGCAAACGGCTGAAATAATCTCTGGAATATGGTTACTCAGAACTGGAACTATTACTTCAAGTAGCCACACCACAGGGCAGCTGTATGCGTCTTGCAGGGATATTGTCATCCCCCTGGGGCAGGCACTTAGACGTGGATTGTTTTCCAGGTGTGATCAAAACTGACCGGTAAAAATAGGAAGTATCAGAGCGTTAGAACATTTGAATTTTATTGCAAAAATTACAACATTCTCCTGGGGAAGAAAACATGGACAGGTATCGACGCTACCAAACTTAGTTTGAAGTGTTTTAGGACGTTTCGGCTTGCAGCGCGACTTTGATAACATCGGTTCAGCTGTTTCCATTCATGAAATCTGACGATGCAGGCTGTATCCAGGAGTAAATAATACATTATTGTGGATTTTGTCATCGTGGACCTTCAGACACAACTCAAGGTAAGGGTAATTTGACAAAAACATAGATTTTGCATGAACTATCCTTTAAGAAAAGGCTCAGAGGGTTTTTGATTTTCTATTACTTTTTTCTCTTACCCAACTATGCTCAATTTACAAATTTAACCCTTTACAAAAAAGCCAGACTGTTCTTGACTTATGAGGCAGGCAGTTAAAAATTAAATTAAAGAAAGATCAAGGGTAAAATTACAAAAATGAATGTGCATGCAGCCTCAGTGCTCAATATGTGTGGAATATAGAGTATCAACAGTACCTTTGGGAAAACGTGCTTCATTTCCTCCTTTCCAATAACCTGCCTTGCATTTCCACTGTGGCTCTGCAAGAGCCATATACAGTATATAGAGAATTGGGCCAATGCAGTTTTTCCTAGCACTTTTTCCTAGCCACAATGCTTCTACATCTGCCTTGCTTGCTGTTTGGGGTTTTAGGCTGGGTTTCTGTATAACACTTTGTGACATCGGCTGATGTAAAATGGGTGTCCTAAAAACATTTGATTGATTGATTGATTGATGACGCTACAAGCTTGGCACACCTGTATTTGGGGAGTTTCTCCCATTCTTCTCTGCAGATCCTCTCAAGCTCTATCATGCCGCCAAACATACCCTCGTAAAACTGACTATCCTACAGATCCTTGACTTCGGCGATCTCATTTACAAAACAGCCCCCAACACTCTACTCAGCAAACTGGATGGAGTCTATCACAGTGGCATCCGTTTTATCACCAAAGTCCCATATACTACCCACCACTGCGACCTGTATGCTCTCGTTGGCTGGCCCTCACTACATATCCGTCACCAAACCCACTGGCTCCAGGTCATCTATAAGTCTTTGCTAGGTAAAGCCCCACTTTATCTCAGCTCACTGGTCACCATAGCAACACCCACATGTAGCAAGCGCTCCAGCAGGTATATTGCACTGTTCATCCCCAAAGCCAACACTTTCTTTGGCCGCCTTTCCTTCCAGTTCTCTGCCGCCAATGTCTGGAACGAATTGCAAAAATCTCTGAAGCTGGAGTCTTATATCTCCCTCTCTAACTTTAAGCATCAGCTGTGTGAGCAGCTTACCGATCACTGTACCTGTAAATAGCACACCCGACTACCTCATCCTCATAGTATTACTTACCGTCTTGCTCTTTTGCACCCCAGTATCTCTACTTGCACATCATCATCTGTACATCTATCACTCCAGTATTAATGCTAAATTTAAATTATTTTCGCCTCCAGGGCCTATTTATTGCCTACCTCCCTACTCTTCTAATTTGCACACACCGTAAATAGATTTTTTTATTTTCCTTTTCTTTTGTGTTAATGACTGTACATTTGTTTATGTGTAACTCTGTGTTGTTGTTTTTGTCACACTGCTTTGCTTTATCTTGGCCAGGTGGCAGCTGTAAATGAGAAATTGTTCTCAACTGGCCTACCTGGTTATATAAAGGTGAAATAAAAATAAAAATCAAATCAAATAAATAAATATCAGGTTGGATGAGGAGCGTTGCTGCACAGCTATTTTCAGGTCTCTCCAGAGATGTTCGATTGGGTTCGAGTCCAGGCTCTGGCTGAACCACTTAAGCACATTCAGAGACATGTCCCAGAAGCCACTCCTGCATTGCTTTGGCTGTGTGCTTAGGGTCGTTGTCCTGTAAGAAAGTGAACCTTCGCCCCAGTCTGAGGTCCTTTCCCTCAATCCTGACTAGTCTCCTTTTCCCTGCCGCTGAAAAACATCCCCCCAGCATGATAATGCTACCACCATGCTTCACCGTAGGGATGGTGCCAGGTTTCCTCCAGATGTGATGCTTGGCATTCAGGCCAAAGAGTTTAATATTGGTTTCATCAGACCAAAAAATCTTGTTTCTCATGGTCTGAGAGTCTTTAGGTGCCTTTTAGCAAACTCCAAGCAGGCTGTCATGTGCCTTTTACTGAGGAGTGGCTTCCGTCTGGCCACTCTACCATAAAGGCCTGATTGGTGGAATGCTGCAGAGATGGTTGTCCTTCTGGAAGGTTCTCTCATCTCCATAGAGGAACTCTAAAGCTTTGTTCACCTCCCCGACAAAGGCCCATCTCCTCTGATTGCTCAGTTTGGCTGGGCGGTCAGCTCTAGGAAGAATCTTGGTGGTTCAAAACTTCTTTTCATTTAAGAATGATGGAGGCCACTGTTCTTGGGGACCTTCAATGCTGCAGAAATGTTTTGGTACCTTTCCCTAGATTTGTGCCTCGACACAATCCTGTCTCTGAGCTCTACGGACAATTCCTTCAAACTTATGGCTTGGTTTTTGCTCTGACATGCACTGTCAACTGTGAGACCTTACAGTTGAAGTCAGAAGTATACATACAACTTAGCCAAATACATTTAAACTCAGTTTTTCACAACTCCTGACATTTAATCCTCGTAAAAGGTCCCTGTCTTAGGTCAGTTAGGATCACCACTTTATTTAACAAATGTGAAATGTCAGAATAATAGTAGAGAGAAGGATTTATTTCAGCTTTTATTTCTTTCATCACATTCTCAGTGGGTCAGAAGTTTACATACACTCAATTAGTATTTGGTAGCATTGCCTTAAAATTGTTTAACCTTTTTCAGCTAGGGGGCACTATTTTTATGTTTGGAAAAATAACATTCCCAAGGTAAACGGACCATTTCTCAGGCCCAGATGCTAGAATATGCATATAATTGACAGAACTGATTTTGCGGGAGGAAATCCAACCCGGACGTGCCTTTTATTTGGAAAAATCCCTGTTCCATTGCTTGCCCATCCTCCATTTAAAGGGGTATCAACCAGATTCCCTTTCCAATGGCTTCCTCAGGCTGTGACTAGGCTTTAGACATAGTTTCAAGCTTTTATTTTGAAAAATGAGCGAGATTTATCAAAACACGTCTGGTGTCCTTTGATTAGTTCATGCGCCCGAGAGTTGTAGCTCGACATTTTCTTTCTCTGTAGTATTGAATAGTTTACCATCCGGTTGAAATATTAGCGATTAGGTATGTTAAAAACAACCTGAGGTTTGATTATAAAAAACGTTTGACATGTTTTTACGACCATTATGGATACTTTTTGGAATTTGTCTGCCCTTCAGGACCGGAACGAGCCTGTGGTTTTCTGAACATAACGCGCAAACCAAATGCCGGATTTTGGTTATAAAAATAATCTTTATCGAACAAAAATAACATTTATTGTGTAACTGGGAATCTCGTGAGTGCAAACATCCGAAGATCATCAAAGGTACGCGATTCATTTTATTGCTTTTCTGACTTTCGTGACCAAGCTAATTTGCGGCTAGCTGTTCTTACTGTTTTGTCTAGTGATTGATAAACTCACAAACGCTTGGATTGCTTTCGCTGTAAAGCATATTTTCAAAATCTGACACGATAGGTGGATTAACAACAAGCTAAGCTGTGTTTTGGTATATTTCACTTGTGATTTCATGATTATAAATATTTGTAGTATTTTTTTTGTAAGAAGTTAACTTGGGTCAAACGTTTTGGGTAGCCTTCCACAAGCTTCCCACAATAAGTTGGGTGAATTGTGGCCCATTCCTCC
The DNA here is from genome assembly GCF_029448725.1 of Salvelinus fontinalis. NCBI lineage: Eukaryota > Metazoa > Chordata > Actinopteri > Salmoniformes > Salmonidae > Salvelinus > Salvelinus fontinalis. Next base: position 19,123,738 of record NC_074668.1, on the reverse strand, counting down.
TGACAGAGCTGGTGTTACTGAGTCAGGTTTGTAGGCCTCCTTGCTCGCACACGCTTTTTCAGTTCTGTCCACAAATTTTCTAGAGGATTGAGGTCAGGGCTTTGTGATGGCCACTCCAATACCTTGACTTTGTTGTCCTTAAGCCATTTTGCCACAACTTTGGAAGTATGCTTGGGGTCATTATCTATTTGGAAGACCCATTTGCGACCAAGCTTTAACTTCCTGACTGATGTCTTGAGATGTTACTTCAATATATCCACATAATTTTCCTTTCTCATGACGCCATCTATTTTGTGAAGTGCACCAGTCCCATTTTGTGAAGTGCACCCCCACAACATGATGCTGCCACCCCTGTGTTTCACAGTTGGGATGGTGTTCTTCGGTTTGCAAGCCTCCCCTTTTTCCTCCAAACATAGCAATGGTCATCATGGCCAAACAGTTCTATTTTTGTTTCATCAGAAAAGAGGACATTTTTCCAAAAAGTACGATCTTTGTCCCCATGTGCAGTTGCAAACCGTAGTCTTACTTTTTTATGGCGGTTTTGGAGCAGTGGCTTCTTCCTTGCTGAGTGGCCTTTCAGGTTATGCTGAAATAGGACTCGTTTTACTGTGGATATAGATACTTTTGTACCTGTTTCCTCCAGCATCTTCACAAGGTCCTTTGCTGTTGTTCTGGGATTCATTTGCACTTTTCGCACCAAAGTACGTTCATCTCTAGGAGACAGAACCCATCTCCTTCTTGAGCGGTATGATGGCTGCGTGGTCCCATGGTGTTTATACTTGCGTACTATTGTTTGTACAGATGAACGTGGTACCTTCAGGCGTTTGAAAAATGCTCCCAAGAATGAACCAGACTTGTGGAGGTCTACTCATTTTCTGAGGTCTTGGCTGATTTCTTCTGATTTTCACATGATGTCAAGCAAAGAGGCAATGAGTTTAAAGGTAGGCCTTGAAATACATCCACAGTCAATCTCCAATTGACTCAAATGATGTAAATTAGCCTATCAGAAGCTTCTAAAGCCATGACATCACTTTCTGGAATTTTCCAAGCTGTTTAAAGGCACAGTCAACTTAGTGTATGTAAACTTCTGACCCACTGGAATTGTGATACAGTGCATTAGAAGTGAAATAATCTGTCTGTAAACAATTGTTGGAAAAATTACTTGTGTCATGCACAAAGTAGATGTCCTAAACGACTTGTCAAAACTATAGTTTGTTAACAAGAAATTTGTGGAGTGGTTGAAAACGAGTTTTAATGACTCCAACCTAATTGTATGTAAACTTCTGACTTCAACTGTATGTCAACCCCTACAAAAATGTCCATTAATTATAACACACAATAATTCACATTTATTTTTTCTGCAGGATTATTTTCCTTCTGTAGCAAACTAGCTCAAATTAAGATCCTACATCTTTATGATGTTCAGTGTTTCACAGTGACCCCCTCGCGGTGTGAAACAAATCACACCAAACATGCCAAAGAGAAAACAGTCACACAGGCAGGTGTCACTGAAACAAGTGGAATTATGGGAAGGAAGTGGAGCTGTCTCTGATTGGAGGATCCCCAGTCTGGTAAACCTTACTGCTCTCACCAACATGTGCAGAGTGTTGATAAGAAACATCATCCCACTGGCTCATTAATCAAGTGTGAACGCACACCAACCTGCCGCTTTCTTATATTCCCGTGCACCCCCCCCCCCCCCCCGGACTCCAGCCGCATCTTCATAAAACCGCACCTCTAGCACATTCCTGCTTTGAGATCTCTCTTACACACAAACATGCACACAAACACACATGCACACACACACACAAGCACAATTTTGCCTCTCACACAATTTTCTTTCTCACTCTTTCAATCACTTATACACTCATACACACAGGTAACCATGACATCCCATCTTTGAGCACTCTCTGCCTCTCTCCGTATTTAAGGTGCCACACGTGATATATTTATTGTTAGGAACTACTTTGTGTGCAGTCTTTGTTTTCAGGGTTTTCAGTCTTGACTTCTATTGAGTGGTCATGTTTGCAGTCATAATTTTCTAAATTGTTCAGTTTTGGATGAATCATTCAGCCTAAATTTAAGGTAACTATGAGAAATGCTGAAACCCCAATTTACCCTTATACCCGGACCTATACTGCGTGAGGGTTAAATTGTGATCAGTTATATATTTACATTACTACATGTCAAAACTCTTAATTTATCTCATGCATTTGATTGGCTTTATAGGAGGCCAGAGCCACTATCGTAATCAATTATAGACCCTGCGTCATGATGTCATTTGCAAGACTCAGCTACAAACTGACCAATCCAAAAAAAAAGATTAATTGGGGGAAAAACTCAACACAGCAGAATGTGCAGCAGCTATAAACTGTGAGTATTTATAGACACCTCTGTTGGAACAGTCCAATGGAAACAGAAGGGTTCAATCCTAGGCATTTATGTAGTCAAATATTGATCTGATGGCTTGTGTTGTTTCGACATAAATCCATTTGAATGATTAATTTGGTAAAGCGTCACTATGTGTTGCAATGTCCCATGAGCTGGAGAATGTGGTACAATAGGTAAGGCCACATGTATTTGCACTGTACAAAGGACACTATAATACACACAGGCAATGACTTTCCAAGCAAATGGAGCTAATTTAATTTCATCCCTCTATACATTATATTTGACTATGATCTGAACTTGTATAGACAAAACTAAATACAAAAAACAAAGGCATACAACCAGTATCATTGGCAACTTTTTTCTTCATAGACAGTGCCAACTTTGCCCTCAAAATTTGTTCTGCATACTCAACAATACAGTGCTGTCATATCGCCTTGACCATAAGGTAATACCAATAGGTAAAATTGGTTAATTGAAAGAAAACAGTTTATTTTATATTGGTTGATTGAAAGAAAACTGTTTATTTTTATACAGGTTTATTGAAAGAAAACAGTTTATTTTATATTGGTTGATTGAATGAAAACAGTTTATTTTTTCAGGTCGATTGAAAGCAAGCAGTTTATTTTATCTTGGTTGATTGAAAGAAAACCGTTTATTTTATACAGGTTCATTGAAAGAAAACAGTTTATTTTATATTGGTTGATTGAAAGAAACATTTTGTTATATACACAGACGGTGTGGATAGTTACTCTAACTCATTATCAACAATAAGAACCAGTTAACATTGTGTTTCATTTTTTTGTCTGTTGAAAAAATAGATAATGTTCACCGTTACTATACCAACATGGATACACTGAGTTGAATTTTGATTTAGGGCCGATTCAATCAGATCCGCATCAGCCGACATCAGCATGGCTGATGTTTTGACGGTGTCAGAGGTGGAACTGTGTTAGAACTGTCATTGCCATTGGCTGCACAGAGTCGCATTAATATAAATCCCATGCAACCTTGTTTATAAGTTGGAACACTGGAATGTGAGATGTAATTTACATCTTCATTAGGCTGATAGAAATCCTCAGTATTTAGTTTCATGATTTTCAATTTGAGAGTAAATATATCTATATAGCCTACACTTTCTCGTTCTGAACTTCTAACGTGAGTGGGACAGGTGTGACTTCGTGACAATGATCACAAGAGCTCCAACGCAGTTCTACCTCCAACATGGCCAAAACCACAGCTATGCTATCACTGGTTAATGCTTGATCTGATTGAATCTAGGCCTTACACTTTTGAAAAGACACATGTCATAATTCTTCTGTGTCTGCAAGTAATGGAAACAAAGTTTGAGGTTTGTCCCTTTAAAAAGTCAAGCACTGTTTCAAGAGGAAAACGCGTGACAGACAGCATAGCTCTCTCTCCTCTCTCTCTCTCTCCATTTCCATCTCTCACGCCCTCTCTCTTTCACTCTCTCGCTCTGTCTTTCTCGCTCTCCTCTTTGTCATGACAGCAGTGCAGAAGTCTTTGACATGATACTTTGAGTCTTTGTCAGTGTTACTGATGGGAAGACAGCCACTGCCAACGGCCACTGAGGCTTCACCACGATAAGGGTCCATAAGCCATTTTCTTGATCATAGTGGTCCTCAAAACCCAAAATGTTACATCAAATAACTAATATTTCAGTTTATCTCAGATTGTGTTCTCTCTGCCTCTCCTTTTTGAAATAGCATGACCATGCCTGGGAGAAAGAAAAAAACATCCTCGAACAAGCATCTGTGTTGGGGATCAGCTTGTTGGTCAACGACAACCCACGGGGAGGTTTATAGGGCATAGTTGGCCACGGCGGAGGTCAGGCTGAGCAGCAGCGCCCAGACACTGGCACAGACACAGGGTGACCCGTCTTCAGGAGGACCCTTGGGTCTGGTCAGGCCATCGTAACCACTGCTGGGCTCCAGTAAAGGCTGAGTGGAGGACAACATGTGGAAAGGTTGGAAATGACTCAGTGAGTCCAAGTGTTGTGTTTTACATAGAATGGGTAAAACACTAAACCACAGCCACTCCAAGTGAACAAAAACACATTTGAGGCAGATATGAAATATGTTGAAAGTGACTGCTGTTGTAGTCTTTTGGGTGCACTCTGATTTTCCATGTATTGGCACAGTGCAGAGCTAAGGCTTCCTTCTCAATCCCCTTTAGGTAACGCCAGCTTAAACGTTTTAAACATTACTCTCAAGGAAAGCACAAGCTATAGTACAAGCATAGCACATATGGGTTACTAATCTGCTTCTTAGCTATTTGGATATGTTTTATTTCTGTACAATATCAGTCACTTCGCTACGTGAAGACAGGACATTCAGTCATTTCACCATGGACAACAGCAGGCAATGCGAAAGGCAACTACAGTATGTTGTACAGTACATTAGAAGAAAGTATCGAAGCAACATGTTCTAGATATTGTACACCCCAGAGAGTTACTCAGTAATGCCCATTCTACTATGGTCTTATTATGTGCTTTTCCATAACATTGTAAGCATTTTGAATCTGTTTTCAATGTGCTCTCATTCCTGCAACACCTACTGTAGCAAACCATTTGCCTTCAAGTACAGTGACATCAGAAAGTATTCATACCCCTTGATATATTTCACATTTAGTTGTGTTACCGCCTGAATTCAAAATTGATTCAATAATTTTTTTCTCTCACCCATCTACACACAATATCCCATAATGACAAAGTGAAAACATGTTTTTAGAAATGTTGGCAAATTTATAGAAAGTCAAATACAGAAATACAGTATCTAATTTACACTTAAGTATTCACACTCCTGACTCAATACTTTGTGGAAGCACATTTTCTGGGACTTTCTGGGTAAGTCTCTAAGAGCTTTCCACACTTGGATTGCGTTAAATTTGCCCATTTATTATTTTCTAAATTCTTAAAGCTCTGTCAAATTGGTTGTTGATCATTGCTAGACAACCATTTTCAGGTCTTGCAATAGATTTTCAAGTAGATTTTAAGTCAAAACTGTAACTCAGCCACTCAAGAACATTCAATGTCTTATTGGTAACCAACTCCTGTGTAGATTTGCCCTTGTGTTTTAGGTTATTGTCCTGCTGAAAGGTGAATTTATCTCCCAATGTCTGGTGGAAAGCAGACTGAGCCAGGTTTTTCTCTAGGATTTTGCCTGTGCTTAGCTCTATTCCGTTTCTTTTATCCAAAAACACTAGCCAGTCCTTAACAATTACAACTAGGGATGATAGTGTCTACTTGGTAGTGAAAATAGTGCCTACTTGGTAGTGTGTACTGTACCAGGGCTCGAGGTGCTCGAACAGTCAGCGAAAGCCAACTTCATCCACGACAGAGAATGGTTGATTGTCAAAGGGCAATGAATTCCCGTATCTTGGCGTTAATGGATTTCGCCTTTGAGTTGTCTCGCTGACATTTTCTTACTCTTTCAGATGACTGCTCAATTTGTTGACTGCTCGATCCACACAGCAGACATTGTGGGCTAGGTTAGGAATGCTGTGTTGCACGTGTAGCTCTATATTTTTCGCGGCGTCATTATGTCATCTACCTACGTTATATAGGTATGCACGTCAGCTTTGACATCGGTTTTGGACATCGGCGGTAAACTAGACATCGGGCCGATGCCGATGTTGGAATTTTCACCTAATATCGTCCGATTTCGCTATGCTTACCGATATATCGTGCATCCCTTATTACAACCATACCCATAACATGATGCAGCCACCACTATGCTTGAAAATATGTAGAGTGGTACTCAGTAATGTGTTTTAATGGATTTGCCCCAAATATAACACTTGGTATTCAGGACAAAAAGTGAATTGCTTTGCCAATTTTTTTGCAGTATTACTTAAGTGCCTTGTTTCAAACAGGATGCATGTTTTGGAATAGTTTTATTCTGTACAGGCTTCCTTTTTTCACTCAAATAGGTTAGTATTGTGGAGTAACTACAATGTTGATGATCCATCATCAGTTTTCTCCTATCTCAGCCATTAAACTCTGTAACTGTTTTAAAGTCACCATTGGCCTCATGGTGAAATCCCTGAGCGGTTTCCTTCCTCTCCGGTAACTGAGTTAGGAAGGACGCCTGTATCTTTGTGGTGACTGGGTATATTGATATACCATCCAAAGTGTAATTAATAACTTCACCATGCTCAAAGGCAAATTCAATGTCTGCTTTTTTTTTTTTTACCTCCCTGGTCAATGCAACTTATTATCTGTCTTGTTAAGCACATTTTTACTCCTGAGCTGATTTGCCATAACAAAGGGTTTGAATACTAGTGGTTAGAGGGCCAGTAACCGAAAGGTTGCTGGATCGAATCCCCAAGCTGACAAGGTAAAAATCTGTTGTTCTGCCCCTGAGCAAGGCAGTTAACCCACTGTTCCCCGGGCGCCGAAGACGTGGACGTCGATTATGGCAGCCCCCCACACCTCTCAGATTCAGAGGGGTTGGGTTAAATGCAGAAGACACATTTCAGTTGAATGCATTCAGCACTACAACTGACTAGGTATCCTCCTTTCCTCCTTATTGACTAGAGAGTTTTCATTTGTAAAGATTTTGAAAAACATAATTCCACTTCAACATTATGGGGTATTGTGTGTAGAACGGTGACAAAGAAATTCTGGCTGTAACACAACAAAATGTGGAATAAGTCAAGGGGTGTGAATACTTAATGAAGGCTCTGTAAGTGCAGCTTCCTCGATTTACAGAGGCACCATTTCCCCCTGCGAAACCATAGCACATCAACAGAAACATGAAATATTCCCTCCTTACTTACTCCATCTCCACCAATGTAGCCTTTTGAGAGATTCCACTTTGGTACATTTCCCTGTACACAGAGAAAAACATTGTCAGATATTATCTTCCAACTCCTCATGTTCTAACAGCAGTATCTACAACACAAGGCAGCACAACACAACATGGCCAAACTGTTTTAGAAAAATACAATAATGATAATAAATAGTAAATGGTAAAGTCATATAAGCACTGAGAGATGTTTTTGTGTGGGTTTTAGGTGAAAAGAAAGGCTGCATTTATTAAGGAAGAGCTTGGTTTCAGACGTGTGACTGTACAGAGAAATGGTTAAACGACAGTTGCCAAAAAAGCAATCGTTGCTTGACAATGCAGCAAACACATCCGCAACTAAAAGCCAATTAATTAGCAGGTGCAGTGATGTGTGGCAGCAGTCTGTTGACATCGGTCCAGATCTTTGTCTGCAGCCAATATTTTTACACACACACAGACACACATAGACATGCACGCACGCGCGCACGCATGCACACACACATGCACACACAGATACTCACGCAGCCACACACAACATGTTATTGGGGATAACAGGATATTATTAATTTCGTTTTGACAAAGTAGCTAAACATGTAGCAGGAGTACGTTTTACAATTGATCAGAGCTTTGTCGAACAGTAATGTTCAGATGTGTTTTTCAGGGCTGGTTATTGGGTAACCCAGGGTTGGTCCACAATCAATTACATTCAATTGAGTTGAAAATCAACACAATGTACTGTACAGTCAAGGGCACAAAAGCTGAAATTGACTCTGAAGAGGGGGCTAATTCTCCCTTATACAATGGTCCACTTACATAACACGACTATCCAAAAATAATACAAAAGGGCATTATTTTCCTGATTAAAAAACCTGTTAAGATGTGCCATTTAAATTCCAATCAGGTTTCTGCAGGAACATAGACACAGAAAAACAATATGTGGAACTTCCATACTGTGAGTGCTACAAAGACATCATAGTGAGTTTGTCATTTTCTGAGTCACTTGTACATAGGCAGACAATTACAATGGGACATTTAAAACACCTTTTGATCCCCATTTACAAACAGCTGAAATGGCAGTGACATTAGGGGCTCTATTCTACACACAGCACAGCCAGGCAGTGAGCAATGACTAGGGCAACGACAGAGTTGGTATTTTCAGGTCGTGTTAAAGTGCTTGCACATATCTATACAAAGGCTGCACCAACATAGCATTTACAACTATTGGACCACAAATTTATCCCAATGGTTATGGCACAATGGATTCTTAAATAGATCTGAACACACCGAAACGCTTACAAAACTGTTGTGGAAAAATACAGAAGTAGAGAACGTTAGTAGAATCAATATAATAATTCATAATTCATAATTCATAATATAATAACATGTCCAATGGGAAATGTTTTTCTTGCTTATCCTACTTCCTCTGTAGGCTAAATTGCATTATTTTACTAAACTAAGTTAAGTTTAATTACATTTACATTTACATTTAAGTCATTTAGCAGACGCTCTTATCCAAAGCGACTTACAAATTGGTGCATTCACCTTATGATATCCAGTGGAACAACCACTTTACAATAGTGCATCTAACTCTTTTAAGGGGGGGGGGGGGTTAGAAGGATTACTTTATCCTATCCTAGGTATTCCTTAAAGAGGTAATTCAGTGAAATGCTTCTTCCCGAACCTCTCCATTAATAAATGTTAGCACCACTCTTAAGGCCTGTCCACTGAATTAATTGAAATCCTGATTGGTAGGGAAAATGGCATCTCATCCACATTATTCATTCCCCTATACATTCAACAGCCCTCAACAGTTTCACTTCCTGAAACTTTCCAGAGGGTTGAAAATACAGAAGTTGTGAACAGCGATAAGACAAAGTGATATGTCACCTAGATATCTCCTCTCCTTCGATCTTTTGAGAAGACATTTTGAGCACATAGTTATTGACTGAATAAGGTAGAACTTCCCGGACATTAGGCCATAGCTAACATTATTAAAGGAAGAATGAAGCTTTACAAGTAAACAAACTCACATAGCACAATTAACCTGTTAATGGTGATACCGAATACAGGGAAATTGACTTGAGAGGGAATTAAGCTTGAGCAGCACAGCCCAATTGGGTGTAATTCTCCACGGGCCTCATTTATCAATCAAAACTTCAGATTACTTATCAAGTGTCTGGGAAAGCCTGTCCAGCCATCAAACAGACAGCAGACTACGCAATTTCCTTTGCATAACAATTCCACTAAGTGGACACCAGCATACGTGTGGTTTTGAGCACACATGATATTTACAAGGCTAGACAGCCAGTCTTTTTCCAAGAGGAGTCATATCAGCATTCCCCCAGCTAATCTACGATGGAAGTTTGACAAGTTTTAATTGCCAAGCATAGTTGCTGCAGAATGAAGGGCCACCCAAAATGTCCCCACCGGCTCCCTCTCTAATTATAAACTTCCTGCTTGAGTAATCACACGTCTTATTGTTTCCTAATTACCATTTTTACAATAAATTAAGCATTGCACTGCAGCGAGAGAGGCACAGAGCGGTGCATCAATACGGACATACATACAGAACCTTTGGAGAAAGCAATTCAACCGCTCCCCTCTACCTCCTACTGTTAATGTTATCGGTGTGGCTTATTCATTAATTCTCTCCCTCACACCATTTTTAAGGTATTAATTTGCTGTCTTTATCACAATGTGGGTTATGTACAGAACAGTGTAAGAGATGACCATTTAATGGATGTGAAAGCCTGAAATTGCTCAGCATTCAACATCTTTATAGGAGTCTTTCCAAACATAATAATGATGCCAAAACGATGTTGTTTCTCAGCCATGCATGAAACATGGAAATATAAATATCCCTATATAACTCATGTAATAAAACCGAGGATTTTTCTTGTTTAATGCCGTACCAAGGTCCCAATTCGATCAAACACAGTAACTGGGTCTATGGGATAGGTCAAAAACATTTTCATACGCACATTTGGATTTATATACTCCACAGCAAATAGGACTGACATGATTATGTTCAATGTAGAATAGCAATTATTGTCAGCTCTATGAAATATCTGCAACATTCAAAATATTTCATCCCACTGAACATACCCATGTTTACCAGTTTTCATTGAATCTAGAGCAAGGTGATAAATGGGTCACGTTCATGAGGCACCTAAAGGAAACAATTTACTGAAACAGGGAGAGACATCCTGGTATTGTCCATTAAAAAAACACTCATGCGTTTTCAGTTACAAAATGCTTTAAAAAGTTTTCCGTTGCGTGCCCGTAATAATGAACATGACCCTGGTAATTGGAATGTGGCAGCAGGTGCTATAGTAGCTGGTAATTTACCTTCCCGTTGGCCTCATCCTCAGGCTGGACATCATTGGGGTTATCTAGAGGCTCTGAGGTGCTGATTGAGGTCTCTAATCCAGGCTTCATGGAGGGTGTCAATGGGACAGACTCAGCTTTGTGGGAGAGACTGTCTGTTCCATAACCAAATGCTTGAATGGCATTTCCTGTGGGGACAAAGAGATAAAGTAATTTGTCTTGACTGTCTTCCCAGTGTTGGGGCAGCTAACAGTCAGCTCTAAGTCAACTTTTTGGTCCTCTGCCCAATTTTGGGTGTGGGCGTTGATCTACCTATTTTTTGGTCAGTTAGTCCATGTGCAGTTCCTTAACAAGCAAGGTAACAGTGTTTTGTCAGTTGACTATTTAGCTTCACTTTGTTTTTTTGAGAGTTCCAAAGCTAAGCATTTAGCTGGCTTTGTTTTTTATTGGAGCTTACCTACATCTCTCTACAACAATCTACATCATCTGATTTTCATCGTATCATTTTGGATAACAAAAATCTTTATCTTTAAAATTATATATATTTTTAAATGCCTTCCTCACCATCTTAAATAAGCATGCCCCATTCAAGAAATGTAGAACCAGGAACAGATATAGCACTTGGTTCTCTCCAGACCTGACTGCCCTTAACCAACACAAAAACATCCTATGGCGTTCTGCATTAGCATCGGACAGCCCCCGTGATATGCAACTTTTCAGGGAAGTTAGAAACCAATATACACAGGCAGTTAGAAAGGCCAAGGCTAGCTTTTTCAAGCAGAAATTTGCTTCCTGCAACACAAACTCAAAAAAGTTCTGGGACACTGTAAAGTCCATGGAGAATAAGAACACCTCCTCCCAGCTGCCCACTGCACTGAGGATAGGAAACTCTGTCACCACCGATAAATCCACTATAATTGAGAATTTCAATAAGCATTTTTCTACGGCTGGCCATGCTTTCCACCTGGCTACCCCTACCCCGGTCAACAGCACTGAATCCTCACAGCAACTCACCCAAGCCTTCCCCATTTCTCCTTCTCCCAAATCCAGTCAGCTGATGTTCTGAAAGAGCTGCAAATTCTGGACCCCTACAAATCAGCCGGGCTAGACAATCTGGACCCTTTCTTTCTAAAACTATCTGCCGAAATTGTTGCAACCCCTATTACTAGCCTGTTCAACCTCTCTTTCGTGTCGTCTGAGATTCCCAAAGATTGGAAAGCAGCTGTGGTCATCCCCCTCTTCAAAGGGGGGGGGGGGGGGGGGGCACTCTTGACCCAAACTGCTACAGACCTATATCTATCCTACCCTGCCTTTCTAAGGTCTTCGAAAGCCAAGTCAACAAACAGATTACCGATCATTTCGAATCCCACCGCACCTTCTCCGCTATGCAATCTGGTTTCAGAGCTGGTCATGGGTGCACCTCAGCTCAAGGTCCTAAACGATATCTTAACCGCCATCGATAAGAAACAATACTGTGCAGCCGTATTCATTGGCCTGGCCAAGGCTTTCGACTCTGTCAATCACCACATCCTCATCGGCAGACTCGATAGCCTTGGTTTCTCAAATGATTGCCTCGCCTGGTTCACCAACTACTTCTCTGATAGAGTTCAGTGTGTCAAATCAGAGGGCCTGTTGTCCGGGCCTCTGGCAGTCTCTATGGGGGTGCCACAGGGTTCAATTCTTGGGCCGACTCTCTTCTCTGTATACATCAATGATGTCGCTCCTGCTGCTGGTGAGTCTCTGATCCAGCTCTACGCAGACGACACCAGTCTGTATACTTCTGGCCCTTCTTGGACACTGTGTTAATAACAACCCTCCAGACGAGCTTCAATGTACAACTCTCCTTCCGTGGCCTCCAACTGCTCTTAAATACAAGTAAAACTAAATGCATGCTATTCAACCGATCGCTGCCTGCACATGCCCGCCCGTCCAGCATCACTACTCTGGACGGTTCTGACTTAGAATATGTGGACAACTACAAATACCTAGGTGTCTGATTAGACTGTAAACTCTCCTTCCAGACTCACCTCAAACATCTCCAATCCAAAGTTAAATCTAGAATTGGCTTCCTATTTCGTAACAAAGCATCCTTCACTCATGCTGCCAAACATACCCTCGTAAAACTGACCATCCTTCCGATCCTCGATTTCGGCGATGTCATTTACAAAATAGCCTCCAATACCCTACTCAATAAATTGGATGCAGTCTATCACAGTGCCATCCGTTTTGTCACCAAAGTCCCAAATACTACCCACCACTGCGACCTGTACGCTCTCGTTGGCTGGCCCTCGCTTCATACTCGTTGCCAAACCCACTGGCTCCAGGTCATCTACAAGACCCTGCTAGGTAAAGTCCCCCCTTATCTCAGCTCGCTGGTCACCATAGCACCATAGCACCATAGCAGCACCCACCTGTTGCACGCGCTCCAGCAGGTACATCTCTCTGGTCACCCCCAAAACCAATTCCTCCTCCTCTCCTCCTCCTCTCCTTACAGTTCTCTGCTGCCAATGACTGGAACGAACTACAAACATCTCTGAAACTGGAAACACTTATCTCCCTCACTAGCTTGAAGCACCAGCTGTCAGAGCAGCTCACAGATTACTGCACCTTTACATAGCCCATCTATAATTTAGCCCAAAAAACTACCCCTTCCCCTACAGTATTTATTTATTTTTCTCCTTTGCACCCCATTATTTCTATTTCTACTTTGCACATTCTTCCATTGCAAATCTACCATTTCAGTATTTTACTTGCTATATGGTATTTACTTCGCCACCATGGCCTTTTTTGCCTTTACCTCCCTTATCGCAACTCATTTGCTCACATTGTATATAGACTTATTTTTCTACTGCATTATTGACTGTATGTTTGTTTTACTCCATGTGTAAATCTGTGTTGTTGTAAGTGTCGAACTGCTTTGCTTTATCTTGGCCAGGTCGCAATTGTAAATGAGAACTTGTTCTCAATTTGCCTACCTGGTTAAATAAAGGTGAAAAAAAATAAAAATAAAAAAATCTTGGAGCGGAGAGAAAATATCTGCCACATGCAGGATGTTCATCCACATACACCACGGCCAAAGCCCTTGACTCATAAGGGAACTCACTCAAACCTTTTTGATCAATTTACAACAACAACATGACCTACTAGTCGTTGAAATCGCAACAAATAATCTGCTCAGACTCCAACCAAGGAGCATCAAAAGTTGTGCTATAAATTTTCAGACAACACAAAAATTCCTTGATGCCCTTCCAGACTCCTTCTGCCTACCCAAGGACGTCAGAGGACAAAAATCAGTTAACCACCTAACTGAGGAACTCAATTTAACCTTGCGCAATACCCTAGATGCAGTTGCACCCCTAAAAACGAAAAACATTTGTCATAAGAAACTAGCTCCCTGGTATACAGAAAATACCCGAGCTCTGAAGCAAGCTTCCAGAAAATTGGAACGGAAATGGCGCCACACCAAACTGGAAGTCTTCCGACTAGCTTGGAAAGACAGTACCGTGCAGTATCGAAGAGCCCTCACTGCTGCTCGATCATCCTACTTTTCCAACTTAATTGAGGAAAATAAGAACAATCCAAAATTTATTTTTGATACTGTTGCAAAGCTAACTAAAAAGCAGCATTCCCCAAGAGAGGATGGCTTTCACTTCAGCAGTAATAAATTCATGAACTTCTTTGAGGAAAAGATCATGATCATTAGAAAGCAAATTACGGACTCCTCTTTAAATCTGCGTATTCCTCCAGGGCTTAGCTGTCCTGGATCTGCACAGCTCTGCCAGGGCCTGGGATCAGGAGAGACACTTAAGTGTTTTAGTACTATATCTCTTGACACAATGATGAAAATAATCATGGCCTCTAAACCTTCAAGCTGCATACTGGATCCTATTCCTACTAAACTACTGAAAGAGCTGCTTCCTGTGCTTGGCCCTCCTATGTTGAACATAATAAACAGCTCTCTATCCACCGGATGTGTAACAAACTCACTAAAAGTGGCAGTAATAAAGCCTCTCTTGAAAAAGCCAAACCTTGACCCGGAAAATATAAAAAACTATCGGCCTATATCGAATCTTCCATTCCTCTCAAAAAATGTAGAAAAAGCTGTTGCACAGCAACTCACTGCCTTCCTGAAGACAAACAATGTATACGAAATGCTTCAGTCTGGTTTTAGACCCCATCATAGCACTGAGACTGCATTTGTGAAGGTGGTAAATGACCTTTTAATGGCGTCAGACCGAGGCTCTGCATCTGTCCTCGTGCTACTAGATCTTAGTGCTGCCTTTGACACCATCGATCACCACATTCTTTTGGAGAGACTGGAAACCCAAATTGGTCTACACGGACAAGTTCTGGCCTGGTTTAGATCTTATCTGTCGGAAAGATATCCGTTTGTCTTTGTGAATGGTTTGTCCTCTGACAAATCAACTGTACATTTCGGTGTTCCTCAAGGTTCCGTTTTAGGACCACTATTGTTTTCACTATATATTTTACCTCTTGGGGATGTTATTCGAAAACATAATGTTAACTTTCAATGCTATGCGGATGACACACAGCTGTACATTTCAATGAAACATGGTGAAGCCCCAAAATTGCCCTCGCTAGAAGCCTGTGTTTCAGACATAAGGAAGTGGATGGCTGAAAACGTTCTACTTTTAAACTCGGACAAAACAGAGATGCTTGTTCTAGGTCCCAAGAAACAAAGAGATCTTCTGTTAAATCTGACAATTAATCTTGATGGTTGTAAAGTCGTCTCAAATAAAACTGTGAAGGACCTCGGCGTTACTCTTGACCCTGATCTCTCTTTTGACGAACATATCAAGACTGTTTCAAGGACAGCTTTTTTCCATCTACGTAACATTGCAAAAATCAGAAATTTTCTGTCCAAAAACGATGCAGAAAAATTAATCCATGCATTTGTTACTTCTAGGCTAGACTACTGCAATGCTCTACTTTCCGGGTACCCGGATAAAGCACTAAATAAACTTCAGTTAGTGCTAATTTCGGCTGCTAGAATCCTGACTAGAACCAAGAAATTTGATCATATTACTCCAGTGCTAGCTTCCCTACACTGGCTTCCTGTTAAGGCAAGGGCTGATTTCAAGGTTTTACTGTTAACATATAAAGCGTTACATGGGCTTGCTCCTACCTATCTTTCCGAGTTGGTCCTGCCGTACATACCTACACGTACGCTACGGTCACAAGACGCAGGCCTCCTAATTGTCCCTAGAATTTCTAAGCAAACAGCAGGAGGCAGGGCTTTCTCCTATAGATCTCCATTTTTATGGAATGGTCTGCCTACCCATGTGAGAGACGCAGACTCGGTCTCAACCTTTAAGTCTTTACTGAAGACTTATCTCTTCAGTAGGTCATATAATTGAGTGTAGTCTGGCCCAGGAGTGTGAAGGTGACCGGAAAGGCTCTGGAGCAACGAACCGTCATTGCTGTCTCTGCCTGGCCGGTTCCCCTCCACTGGGATTCTCTACCTCTAACCCTATTACAGGGGCTGAGTCACTGGCTTACTGGTGCTCTTTCATGCCGTCCCTAGGAGGGGTGCGTCACTTGAGTGGGTTGAGTTACTGACGTGATCTTCCTGTCTGGGTTGGCGCCCCCCCTTGGTTTGTGCTGTGGTGGAGATCTTTGTGGGCTATACTCGGCCTTGTCTCAGGATTGTAAGTTGGTGGCTGAAGATATCCCTCTAGTGGTGCGGGGGCTGTGCTATGGCAAAGTGGGTGGGGTTATATCCTTCCTGTTTGGCCCTGTCCGGGGGTATCATCGGTATCACACAGTGTCTCCTGACCCCTCCTGGCTCAGCCTCCAGTATTTATGCTTCAGTAGTTTGTGTCTTGGGGCTAGGGCCAGTTGGTTATATCCGGAGTACTTCTCCTGTCTTATCCAGTGTCCTGTGTGAATTTAAGTATGCTCTCTCTAATTCTCTCCTTCTCTCTTTCTTTCTCTCTCTCGGAGGACCTGAGCCCTAGGACCATACGTCAGGACTACTGGGCATGATGACTCCTTGCTGTCCCCAGTCCACCTGGCCTTGCTGCTGTTCCAGTTTCAAATGTTCTGCCTGCAGTTATGGAACCCCTACCTATCCCAGACCTGCTGTTTTCAACTCTTAATGATCTGCTATGAAAAGCCAACTGACATTTATTCCTGATTATTATTTGACCATGCTTGTCATTTATGAACATTTTGAACATCTTGGCCATGTTCTGTTATAATCTCCACCCGGCACAGCCAGAAGAGGACTGGCCACCCCTCATAGCCTGGTTCCTCTCTAGGTTTCTTCCTAGGTTTTGGCCTTTCTAGGGAGTTTTTCCTAGCCACCGTGCTTCTACACCTGCATTGCTTGCTGTTTGGGGTTTTAGGCTGGGTTTCTGTACAGCACTTCGAGATATTAGCTGATGTACGAAGGGCTATATAAAATAAACTTGATTGATTGATAGTCCTGTATTTGTTTGTCAGTAATGTCCAGCAGAAAGGCACACCATGAGATGGAATCTTTTAAAAGCAAATGAATGAACACAAAATACTTTCAGGGGGGAGGGAGACAAATACATCTCCAGTCAGCTTTTCTGATGGGTGGGGGTAAACCAGGACAAAGTACCTTTTCACTCTGCTTGTCCATTTCAACAGAACACGTGTTTATTTCTGTTCAGGCAGAAAGAAGGCAAACCGTGTAATTGCTTGGCAACCACCTCCATTATAAGGTCACCGCACAGAGATGACTTTGAATAGATTTGTGACTGATCAGACTCAGAACATTCTCAGACAAAGCAAAAACTGCACACACACTCCGACACATACACCCTCACACACACCCCGACACATACACCCTCACGCGCACCCCGACACATACACCCTCACGCGCACACCCCAACACACACACACCCACCCACACGCACCCCGACAATAACACTCTCACACACACCCTGACACATGCACCCTCACGCGCACCCCGACACACACACACCCACACACACCCCGACACATACAACCGCACACACGCCCCCACATACACCCCAACACATACACCCCCACACGCACCCCGACCCATACAACCCTACACACACCCCCCCACACGCACACAAACACACACACCCCCCGACACACACGCCCCTACACACACCCCCACATGCACCGCCACACTCACCACCCACACGCACCTGACACACATGCACACATACTGTACACACACAGCATGTTGTAAAGACATATTGACTTCAGAAGACATTCCATGGGTGCTCGGATATCTCGGCCTTGGGTTGGTTACAATACAAATCTAGGAGGAATGGCAAATCTGTGAAGAATATAATGCTTGTGATTTCTGAAAGCCTAGTAAATTATCTTAAGGTCTGTAATAAGATGCTGGTCAAGTCAAGAGAAGAGTGTTGTTTTCATGCATCTGTTTACTGGGGTGGTAAGATCAACCAGAGAGGTGCTGGTGGAATAAAAATATAAATCACCAAAGTTGGCTAGAGGGCTCCTTCAGCGGATGCTTTACTGCACCCAAATGTTCCACCGAGTGATTAAGCTCACTGCCGACAGCAATTCAATTTTTTAATGACTTCAGATACGTTGTTTTAACCCTATTGCTATTGCCTGCAGGGAGGAGGCTGAATACGATTAGCTTGTTATCTAATTTTACATAATACGTACCGTCTCTGTGGACTGTTATGTCCCCCCACTTAGTGTATAAGAGCAACGCTTAATCTATTTCACTCTATCTTCTTCAGTTCCTTTTGACTGCAAAGAGGAGATGCTGCGTGTTGTATTATTTTCCAAGACGCCTCCTCAACTACAAGCCTCATCCCTCATCTTGCAGACTCAGCTAAAAGTGCACCATGGCAATCTATTGAAACGTTCTGAAAGCATTATGCACACAATGGAACATGTTAAAAGCAACGGTATGTTGTAATTCTGATGACATTGCATGGCACATCATAGTGGTGAGGCGGTACCCCTGACATTTGACTACTAAATTGTGCTGTCAGGATGCTGTTCCTGTTCTTTCGCATTCCCATGACAAGTTTTTTATTAGATTATATTTTTTTCACAGACTGATAAACACTAATATCTAACGGAAAATGTGGAAATGACATGAAAATAATGGCCTTATCCCATAATCTGTAGAACAATTATTATCCAAATGTTGGGGTATTGAGGTGTAATGGCTTTAGAGGAATCTTGTTATTTCAAACCAAACACAATAAGTGGTCAAAGAGGTTTGGTTGGTTTGTTATCAGACTTAGAGATTGATTCTAGCAATGAGCTGCGGAAAGAAAGGAACATTGATCTAATGTGAATGAAATAACTGCTACAAGACCAGCCAGTCAATATTACCCATACACCACACACCTCACAGAGTGCCGCGAGACATCGCCTTTAAAAAAACAAAACACAGACCCCAAATCTGAAATCTAGCTCAGAACAATTCAAATAGATCAGATGTGCCAGTTCACTTTCAGTTTCGAGGGAAACACACTACCGATTTGAACGGTGGTTATTTTCAAATCAAATCAGTGGTGGTCTTGTATGTGTTACAAAAAAAATTGAAATGCAAGCGTGACTCACTCAAGCAAATGTTCTCTGTGAAGTCCTTCAGAAAGCTCTGACACTCCTCTTCCTGGTTCCCACTTCCTTTACAGGTGCACCATGGGGAGACAGTCCAGTTGGTGAAACTGCCGTCCACGTAATTGGGAGTCATATCTGTCCCTATAAAGGTGAGAATAATGCTACAGTTACAGATCATTCACAGGCCACCAATGGATAATAATGGACTACATTTACTATAAAGAGTAACGCTTACAGTATGTTACTCATGGCAACAGGGACTATTGTACCACAGAGGCAGAGGTAAGATGAAGCCAGCTAACAGTAGTATGCTGATTGATTCTTGTTTCAGACGTGGAGTGTCCATCCGGAGAGAGCTAGTCATATTAGTTTAGAAAGATGGAACCAAAAACAGCAATTCTGTTTGATAATGCCTTCAGGAGAGGAGTGCTTTATTTGTGGAAAGACACCTCATACTGTGTAGTCCAGAAGCACTAGCAAGGGTAATGGAATGTCCGTTTATTTACTTATTTATTTAACCTTTAATTAACTAGGCAAGTCAGTTAAGAACAAATTCTTATTTACAATGACGGCCTAACCCGTCCAAGCCGGATGATGCTGGGCCAATTGTGCACCGCCCTATGGGACTCCCCAACACGGCAGGATGTTATACAGCCTGGATTCAAACCAGGGACTGTCGTGACACCTCTTGCACTGAGATGCAGTGCCTTAGACCGCTGCGCCACTCGGAAGCAAACCTAGGGAGTTTACTCTTGAGTTTACTCTAGAGATACAGTATGTTTGACACATTTATAGTAATTATCAACAATTCAATTACAGACAGGTGGTAGTGGTATAGTTATTGCTATGCTGTCTCTAAAGGGTATTGTAGGTTCACTCAAAGTAGTCAAAAAAGACCTCATTTTGTCTACCTCATTGATCGTACTGAATAGTGTCAACTCATTTCCAAGGTGCTATCAAATGTCTACTGGTATGGAAGAATGTCTTTGCTGCACCAATTGTCCTTGTTCTATTTGAAGAACATTACTATATGTGTCATTAAATGTTTAAATGAAGTAAACACTCTTACATCATCACCTCCACTTAGCCATTGATCTGCAATGTGTTTGGGGGGAGAATAAGAGGAGCGGTATGGGTATCACTTTACCTAAAGTATGCAGGTATAGTGCATTATAATGTGGTTATAATGAATTATTAGACTAGTCATGAGCATGTTTTAACACCCTAAAATGTCTTATGTCTTAAGCCTTAAAATAATCCACTGTACAAGGTCATACATGCTTATAATAACTAATAAAGCACTATGCCTCCGCGGGGTATGTATAGATAAAAGTCCCATGCACTCACCAATGAGGCCGGCGTAGGAGGCCAGACAGGCCTGGTAGTTGTCCTCATTTGGGCAGCTGCTGACCGTATGTTGAGACACCATACAGTTCATGTGGAAATCTGCCAGTCTAGATCTGCGCACAAACACAGTTGACTACATCAACAACACACACCCTGGAAGTGCGATATTTCCCATGAACTGATTCACTCACAGTTCAACAGCCGACTACTACGTGTAAATTTGAGCATATACGCTGAATAAATGTCCAATTAGCTAAAGAAACGTCTAATAAATGTCACATTTTCACTTACCCCCGCATGAGGGTGCATCATTCACATTGTTGGCACACAACATCAGACCTGGGTTCAAATGCTATTTGAGGTATTTCAATTCCTTTCAAAGACATTGGAATTAAGTATTTGGATATTTCTTATTTGAAAACACAATATTGGAATGTATTTGGAAATACACTTGGAAAGAGTTGCCACGTATTTGAAAATACTTAAACACACACTCTATTTTCAAATAAAAATAAATACTCCAATACATTTGAACCCAGGTCTGTTTGATATTTTAAAGAATTTATTTGGAATTAAATATTTTCATAAGAATTTATTTGAAAATAATTTCAAATACTTCCAATAGAAGCTGATTTGGGCCACATTATTTGAAAATACTCAAATACAGAAAATACAGTGCATTCAGAAAGTATTCACACCCCTTAACTTTTTCCACATTTTGTTTGTGTTAAAGTGAATTTAAAATTGATTAGATTTAGATTTTGTGTCTCTGATCTACACACAATACACCATAATCTCCAAGTGGAATTTGAAAAGCTGGAAGGTCTTCAGACATGCAACCCCTTTGTTATGGCAAGCCTAAATATGTTCAGGAGTAAAAATGTGCTTAACAAATCACATAATAAGTTGCATGGACTCATTCTGTTTTCAATAATAGTGATAAAAATGTTTTTGATGACTACCTCATCTCTGTACCCCACACATACAATTATCTGTGAGGTCCCTCAATCAAGTAGTGAATGTCAAGCACATATTTAACCACAAAGACCAGGGAAGTTTTCAATGCCTCACAAAGAAGGGCACTGATTGATGGATGTGTAAAAAAAAAAACGTGACCGAATATCCCTCTGAGCATGGTGAAGTTATTAATTAGACTTTGGGTGGTGTATAAATAAACCCAGTCACTACAAAGATAAAGGTGTCTTTCCTAACTCAGTTGCCAGAGAGGAAGGAAACTGATCAGAGAGTTCCCCATGAGGCCAAAGATGATTTTAAAACAGTTACAGAGTTTAATGGTTGTGATATGAGAGAACTGAGGATGGATCAACAACATTGTAGTTACTCTACAATACTAACTTAAATGACTGAATGAAAAGAAGGAAGCCTGTACAGAATAAAAATATTCCAAAACATGCATCCTGTTTGCAGCAAGTTACTTAAGTAACACTACAAAAAATGTGGCTAAGAAATTGACTTTTTGTCAATACAAAGCATTATATTTGGGAAAAAGCCAACACAACACATCACTGACTAACACTCTTCATATTTCAAGCATGGTAGAGGCTGCATCATGTTATGGGTACGCTTGTTTTTTTTAGGATAAGAATAAACGGAATACAGCTCAGGATAGGCAAAATCCTAGAGGAAAACCTGATTCAGTCTGCTATCCAACAGACACTGGGAGAAAAATGCACCTTTCAGCAGGAAAATAACCTAAAACACAAGGCCAAATATACACTGGAGTTGCTTACCAAGATGACGTTGAATGTTCCGAAGTGGACTAGTTACAGTTTTGACTTAAATCGGCTTGAAAATCTATGGCAAGGCTTAAAAATGGCTGTCAAGCAATGATCAACAACCAACTTGACAGAGCTTGAAGAATAAAAAAATATATATATTCTGCAAATATTGTACAAGTCAGGTTTGCAAAGCGCTTAGAGACTTTTTCTACCACTGCCTTTACAGAGTATTTTGTGTCGATCATTGCCGAAAAATCACTATTAAATCCATTTGAATCCCACTTTGTAACACAACAAAATGTGGAAAAAGTCAAGTGGTGTGAATACTTTCTGAAGGCACTGTAAGTATATAAATAACAAATAGTCAATAGTACTGTATTTTAACCTGTGATTCAATCTATTTGCACATTGTCAACAATGCAGCTTTTAAAGGTAATTTCCAATTGAGACGGTTGTCATGGTCATCTCAAGTGCTACCCAACTTGGCTCTTAACTGATAAAAATAGTGTATTTTTGTTTATGTGTGTTTATGATAAAAGCTTAAATGTATTCATACCTGGAGGGTGGCATCACTAATCCAGTTAAGTAGGTTTATTGGAGAAGCGTGTGCACAGTTGTCCTGTATTTCCAAATCACTGACGCCCACTAAGATGGAGTGATTCACTTGCCCTCATGCCCTCCCTATCCAACTTGGACTTATTCATGTTACCCTGCCCCGGCCCTTCTTTTTTTATAATTTTTTTTGTTTCACCTTTATTTAACCAGGTAGGCCAGTTGAGAACAAGTTCTCATTTACAACTGCGACCTGGCCAATATAAAGCAAAGCAGTGCAACACGAACAACAACACAGAGTTACACATGGAATAAACAAACGTACAGTCAAAAACACAATAATGGCTTGAAGGTCAAAGGTAATTTTATTTATTTAACTAGGCAAGTCAGTTAAGAAGAAATTCTTATTTATAATAACAGCCTACCGGAGAACAGTGGGTTAACTGCCTTGTTCAGGGGCAGAACAACAGATTTTTACCTTATCAGCTCGGGGATTCGATCCAGCAATCTTTCGGTTACTGGCCCAACACTCTATCCACTAGGATACCTGCCGCCCCAATGATTTTGACTATGGAGCCCTTGTTCCACACCCTTGCAGCATAATACAGTTGTTTCAGAATACTGTTTACTGTTGACTGTGGAATCTTAAGCAGAAGGTGAGATGTTTTTGGGAATTGAGATGGTTGAGGGGTGTTGGAATCCATCTCATATCCCTGTTAATGAATAATCAAAGAATACAGGACAACAACAGTCCCATGCTTATTATATTCTGTCCTCCACATCTCAATGAGAAGTGCAAAGGCTGAGGATTTGTTTGGAGGAAATGATCAGGTAACACTCTCTGCAGCCTGGATGCACAGAATAGGCCCACGAGCAAACCCACTCTTCCTCACTTCATTACTCTGGCTCCATCTCCTTCCGCTCCCTATCAAATCACGCAGAGTGGCTCTCAAAGTGACATGTTGCGAGCATCACATCTAAGCCTTGTTTCAGGGACAAGGGCTTTGTGCACCTCTTCCCCCCCTCTTCTCTACAGAAAGCCTCTCATCTTCTTCCTCTCTGACTGGAACAAATTGCTTGTTCCCTATAACATACCATCACAGCCTTTGATAAAGAGAAACTGAGGTGTGTGGAGACTGAGAGTCTTCCCAGCCTAGCCATAACACATCCTCTCTGTTCTACATCTGAAAAAACGAACAGTCATCACTAACACTTTCCATGTGGATGTTTCCATGGACAACCTGTTCATTGCTCAAAAACACTTTGGACAATAATATGTGTCTGCATCAGGTGTAGAGGCTGTGGAAACGGACTGCATGTTTTTATTTTAAAAACAGTCATTTCAAGTTTAGAAAGGTGTCCGGAGTGTTTGGACAATAGTGTTCCAACATCGAGATGCAGAGCATTTTATGGCTGCCACAGCTTTTCCATTATACCTTGGCAGACAGCTCACTACTGAAATGACAGGCTGTCTGCCTCTCAGAGTGTTATGGCCATTTCAGACACTCAGCCCTGGGAAGTGGCAAAGGGAGCTCCCGTAGAGGGAGACTCCTTTGAAAAAGATTTGACGCTTTAAACACAGTAATTCAGTCAGTGTTGAGTGCCTATCCATCTTGCTCAACCGTAATAGAAAACTAATGGCTTTTAACATGGAATTGTATTCCTTATCGCCACCGATGACAAACATTGAGTCAAATCAGATGAATGTCTAAAAAACATTTCCTCATGAAGGAAGGGAAAATGTCAATTATCAACTGCTAAGATGTGGTGGCTTTAATAGCCTCTCAACAGCGAATATCTTGGGGAAATTATATCTTTGGGAAACATCCTCTCTACATTTGCTGACATGTTTGACCATTTCAGTAATATTGGACATCATTTTTGATTTCCTGGATAAGCACTACCATTATCATTTTACATACCTTGATATAACACTAATTTGAAGTGTATTGCTCATAGATGACTCTCACATACTGGCTCTAGCCTTCATTTAGGTCTAGCGACAATAAAACAAACAATTTGACATTGAATGGACACATGATTGCAGATGTGTCTTTGCTTAGTCATAGAAACAGGGTGATACATTTGCTCTGTGCCTTTGTGCAAACTCACAGTTAGGAAAGTTGACCTAAACTTTATCAATGGCAAAGGTCATTGGTCTTTTGCCAATTCATCAGTGTTAAATGCTGATTGAAATAATAGAAGCTGACAATAGATGGGTTGTTCTCCATTCCATTTGTTCTTTATCTGGTGTACTGCATATGGACTATTCAACTTACAAAAGGATGAAGCATGCACATCCACAATGATGGAAAAGTCCAAAATAAAGCATTTCAACCATATCATAACTGTCCATTTTCATCTCAGTAAAATAAGCTTCTTCAAAAAGATTTGTCATTGTCTCAAAGTCCTGTGTTACAAGCCATTCTAGCATTGCCTTTTAGCTGGTTGCTGTTGTCCCTGGCCTTCTCTATTTAATCAGTGTCAGTAGACAGTTTCACAGCAGCTTCGGGCAATTGTCCTTTGATGGAACATCAAGAGGGCCCATTTATTTGGAAACACAAGGCTATTTGACTACACATTCATTGGGACATGTTCTCAAGACTAAAAGGGCATATGGGCATGTGGCTTTCAGTCAAAGGCAGTGCTGTGTTGCTGCAGTTCACTTAAGTTGCCTGTGCACTATAAGTACTGCTCGCAGAGAAATCAAAAGTAATGAGGCTAACCATTTGATTTGACGTTATTTAATTAATCCTTTTTAATTTGGTGCTCTTCTTTGTAACGGCTGTCCTCCTCTTCTTCATCCGAAGAGGAGCAGGGATTGAACCAAGGCGCAGTGGAGTTTGAATACATAATGAATTTAATGACAAGACGGAAAAAACACGAACTTGACTATACACTAACAAAACAAATAAACGGTGTAGAACAGATCTGAACGACGGACTCACATAACACACGAGAACGCACGAACAGGGAAAAAGCCTACACATAAATGACACTTAACAAACAAACCGAAACCAGTCCCGTGTGGCGCAACGACATACACAAACACAGGAGACAATCACCCACAACGAACACTGTGACAACGCCTACCTAAATATGACTCTTAATTAGAGGAACGCCAAACACCTGCCTCTAATTAAGAGCCATACCAGGCAACCCAAAACCAACACAGAAACAGAAAACATTGAATGCCCACCCAACCTCACGTCCTGACCAACTAACACACATAACAACTAACATAAATAGGTCAGGAACGTGACATTCCCCCCCCCACAAGGTGCGAACTCCGGACGCACCAGCACAAAGTCTAGGGGAGGGTCTGGGTGGGCATCTAACCACGGTGGTGGCTCAGGCTCCGGGCGAGGTCCCCACCCCACTATAATCCATCCTAGCTTCCTCCCTCTAAGAATGTCCACCCTCCTTTTACCCCCACAAAATCCTCTTAATAACCTCACTAATAAGGACAGCACCGGGACAGAGAGATAAATCAAGACAGAGGGATAGATAAGAATATAGAGGTAGATCAAGATAGAGAGGGGGATCAGGATAGAGGGGCAACTCCGGACTGAAAGGCAGCTCCGGACAGAGAGACAGCTCTGGACTGATGGGCAGTTCTGGGTATCTAGCCGTTTCAGGCTGAAGGGCAGCTCATGGCTGACTGACGAATCTCGACGCTCATGGCTGGCTGACGGCTCTCGACGCTCATGGCAGGCTGACGGCTCTCGACGCTCATGGCAGGCTGACGGCTCTCGACGCTCATGGCAGGCTGACGGCTCTCGACGCTCATGGCAGGCTGACGGCTCTCGACGCTCATGGCAGGCTGACGGCTCTCGACGCTCATGGCAGGCTGACGGCTCTCGACGCTCATGGCGCTCTGACGGCTCTGGCTGCTCATGGCGCTCTGACGGCTCTGGCTGCTCATGGCTCTCTGACGGCTCTGGCTGCTCATGGCTCTCTGACGGCTCTGGCTGCTCATGGCTCTCTGACGGCTCTGGCTGCTCATGGCTCTCTGACGGCTCTGGCTGCTCATGGCTCTCTGACGGCTCTGGCTGCTCATGGCTCTCTGACGGCTCTGGCTGCTCATGGCTCGCTGGCGGCTCTGGCAGATCCTGTCTGGTTGGCGGCTCTGGCAGATCCTGTCTGGTTGGCGGCTCTGGCAGATCCTGTCTGGTTGGCGGCTCTGGCAGATCCTGTCTGGTTGGCGGCTCTGGCAGATCCTGTCTGGTTGGCGGCTCTGGCAGATCCTGTCTGGCTGACGGCTCTAGCGGCTCCTGTCTGGCTGACGGCTCTAGCGGCTCCTGTCTGGCGGATGGCTCTGTAGGCTCATGGCAGACGGGCGGCTTTGCAGGCTCATGGCAGACGGGCGGCTTTGCAGGCTCCTGGCAGACGGATGGCTCAGACGGCGCTGGGGAGACGGATGGCTCAGATGGCGCTGGGGAGACGGATGGCTCAGATGGCGCTGGGGAGACGGATGGCTCAGATGGCGCTGGGGAGACGGATGGCTCAGGCCGGATACGGCGCACTGTAGACCTGGTGCGTGGTGCCGGAACTGGAGGCACCGGGCTAAGGATAAGCACCTTCCTACTAGTGCGGGGAGCAGGGACAGGGCACACTGTATTCTCAAAGCCCACTCTATAACTGATGCGTGGTACCGGCACTGGTGACGCCGGGCTGAGGACAAGCACATCAGGATTAGTAGGGGGAGAAGATACAGTTTGTACAGGGCTCTGGAGACGCACTGGTAGCTTAGTGCGTGGGGCCGGAACTGGAGGCACCGGGCTAGATACACGCACTACAGGGAGAGTGCGTGGAGGAGGAACAGGGCTCAGGATACGCACTGGTAGCCTAGTGCGTAGTGTAGACACTGTAGGTACTAGGCTGGGGCGGGGAGGTGGCGCCGGAAATACCGGACCGTGGAGGCGTACTGGCACTCTTGAGCATTGAACCCGCCCAACCTTACCTGGTTGAATGCTCCCGGTCGCCCGACCAGTGCGGGGCGGTGGAATAACCCGCACCGGCCTATGTAGGCGAACCGGGGAAACCATGCGTAAGGCCGGTGCCATGTATGCCGGCCCGAGGAGACACACTGGAGACCAGACGCGTTGAGCCGGCCTCATGACACCTGGCTCAATACCCAATCTAGCCCTACCAGTGCGGGGAGGTGGAATAACCCGCACTGGGCTATGCACTCGTACAGGAGACACAGTGCGCTCTACTGCGTAACACGGCGCCTGCCCGTACTCCCGCTCTCCACGGTAAGCCTGGGAAGTGGGCGCAGGTCTCCTACCTGCCCTTGGCCCACTACCTCTTAGCCCCCCCCCAAGAAATTTAAGGAATTACTTACGGGCTTTTCGGGCTTCCGTGCCAGACGCGTTCCCTCATAGCTCCGGTTCCTCTCTCCGGTAGCCTCTGCACTCCCCAGTGCCTCCAGCTGCTCCCATGGCTTTTCGGGCTTCCAGCCACGTCTCCTTGCTGCCTCCTCAAACCACCGCTCCTGGGCTTTAGCTGCCTCCCTCTCTTCCTGAGAACGGCGATTTTCTCCTGCCTTAGCCCAGGGACCTTCTCCATTCATTATCTGCTCCCAAGTCCAGAAATCCTTGTTTTCCCGTCCCTTTCTCCGTCGACTCCGCTGCTTGGCTCTGGAGTGGTGGGTGATTCTGTAACGGCTGTCCTCCTCTTCTTCATCCGAAGAGGAGCAGGGATTGAACCAAGGCGCAGTGGAGTTTGAATACATAATGAATTTAATGACAAGACGGAAAAAACACGAACTTGACTATACACTAACAAAACAAATAAACGGTGTAGAACAGATCTGAACGACGGACTCACATAACACACGAGAACGCACGAACAGGGAAAAAGCCTACACATAAATGACACTTAACAAACAAACCGAAACCAGTCCCGTGTGGCGCAACGACATACACAAACACAGGAGACAATCACCCACAACGAACACTGTGACAACGCCTACCTAAATATGACTCTTAATTAGAGGAACGCCAAACACCTGCCTCTAATTAAGAGCCATACCAGGCAACCCAAAACCAACACAGAAACAGAAAACATAGAATGCCCACCCAACCTCACGTCCTGACCAACTAACACACATAACAACTAACATAAATAGGTCAGGAACGTGACATTCTTCAAGTCTGATTAAACATTTATTTTTTTGGTGACCAGGAAATCACAGGCAATCCAACCATTGTTTTCCTTCTCCCTCTGTTCGTTCCTGACATCATGCAACCCCCATATTTTGTGATGTCATGAATGAATGCTAAATTAACTGTCAGACAACACAACAACGGCTAAGCTATTTGGTGAGGGTAAGTAGATTACTCAAGGTTATTGGCACTAATAGTCTCCAAACAAGGTAAACAAAACACTTAAACTTGGGTAAACAAATCTATTAATATATGAACTGTCCCTGAAATACAAAAGGGAGTTACACAGAATAATGATTATGACTAATTAAATAACTATCCGTCACTTTAACAACATTCCTCAGTTAGGGCCCGATTCTGACCCGAGTTATGAGCACGTAAATGGAACGTAATTCCCTTTTATACACTTTTCTCTCTATGCGAATTCTGACATTGAATTTAAGCATGAGAATATTATGCTATTCACCTGCTATTCGTTTTGGGTGGAGATTGAATAAATGAAGGTGTGGCGGATGTGTGTTTACAGATACCCCGTATTCTGACCTTGACTTAATTCCCTAATAATTCCACCACCTTCATGTGTGAGGAAACCATGAATAAGGTCTAGTGAACCTACAGTACTGGTTCCAAGTGGAAAAAGCATCTACTTTCTTTTTTCTGATAGAAATAACAGCATTCTCCAGACACTGTCATTTACAACTTATAACAGCTATTGATAAGAGCTAGGTAAATGAGTAATCCGTTTGGATAAAGGTAATTGTAAATACAAATTATACTTGTTTTAGATATATTTGACCTTATAATCGCTGGAGACAAATGTGAAACCAGTCATGTGGCAGCAAACTGAAGCATATCAACATAACTTTCCCACAGTAAAGTTTATGAAAAGCTGTGCCATTATGCAGAATTTAAATTGTACTGCCTTTTAACTTGCAGGGAGGGGCAGTCTTGAATGTCTACCTCGACTTTCTCAGTTTCATATTTCTATCGTGTAAAAATTTGCCACTATCAGTATCCACCGTCAGTAGGCCTAATAACCACACATAGTCAACTGTCAATTTACTGTTAGTCCCCTTCAGTTGGTATAGCCTACATTTTCATTCCATTTAATTACATTGTTTCGTTTACCTTCATTTGCCTTCTTTATAAACGCCGTCACGGTCGTGTGCTTGTTGCTGAGGATCATTAGTAACAGTTGATAATATAAAAAAGAGACAGTCTAATTAAATTGTTCTGGAGTGGAGAGCAGACCAAGCCAGAAGAGTTTGAACCCGACAAATGGCACAATACTTGGCTGTGTCATCACACAGTTCCTGGTTAGTGCAGGCAATAGAGGAGGATATAGCCAACTATTGTACACTATTCTTTGTACACTAATCTTCCAACATTACCGTGGGTTAAAGAACTGAATGTTGAAATATTCAGAATGAATCAACCACCGTTTTCTTTCTTTAATGCATAAAGGTTTCAAACCTGTTTTTTATGATTCATAAATACTTTCCTAACCCTAAATAATCTACAAGATCAGAGTATTTATTAATCTACCAATTGGTGGTGAAACGGAGACGAATGTGAATATATTTAGATGTATTTCTTTCATTGATCCCTAATATTCTGAACCCGTTCTCTGCATATATTCTAGTGAGTCTTGCCAAAATTCCAACTAAAAGGTATACTGGCTTAAGATAAATGTACTGAAAACCCTACTGAATGAAAACTCTACAAGAAAATCTGTTGGCCAGCAAGTGGGAGGGTTTTCAGCAGTTAAATTACATTTATTCAGAGCACGCAAGGGAACCACGCCTGCAAAGCACGTTACACACCTGCATAAGGTAAGAGTCGTGCGTAAGAAAGGTGTAATTTCCAAATTCAGAATTTGGCCCTTATAGAATAGAGGTACTTTGAGTCAGGCTTAATCACCTTATTCACCACATGTGTACTATTTACATGATAAGTTTTGGAAGCATAAATATTATATAACATTTCTACCATGACGATGAGACTGTGGGGGTGGATAGGCTTGGCCTGTAATGATTGTAGCTTCCTCTATCCGTTCCCTCAGCGATTACAGTACACTAACTGGGAATACGGTAATCCATGTATTGAAATGATCTGCACAGCTCTCTCCTGCCCTCTCTCCAATTCCTGCTCTTATGTACAGCCAACAAGCAGAGCACGTCCTAGCTTTTGCAGAGATCTGATTAAAGCAGTGTACTGCTATATATGAGTCATTCGTTTGGCGCGCTTGTGCAAGCCAACATTTTACAGTATTACAAGTAGGTGTACTTTGATTGCTTTCATCACTTGTCTCATTTTAGGTAAGGCAAAGATAGAAATGTGTCCAAGCAATACACAAAGAAACAGGCTTTTAAGGCTAGTGGAGAACTAAGAAAAATGCTGCCTGTGTCTTGAACAGTCTTCTGAAATGCCATCAGGGCCAATCACGTTCCTGGTTTTGATTCCCCCCTCGGTGGAAACCTCTGTTGTCCTATAAAGCAGAGCTGGCCTTTTCAGTTGGATGTTGAGGTGGGGTGGGGGCCTGATGTATTGTAAGCAAAGTCCCGAGATGTACAGTATCTGGGTCAGGCTAACTGTTCAGTGATCGATAATCTCTCAGCTCCCTGCTTTGAAACCTATTGGCCAAATAACTCAATCAAAGAGCACACAGTAAAGCAAGAGGAACAGAGGAAATAAATCAAAGATAGAAGTGTTGCATTGATTGTTTGGCCAATCAATAGTGTACATACAAGACTCACTGAGCACTGCAGGGCCTACTGTTCTGGACCTAGTGTACACAGCACACGTCCAAATATAACTATCGTCACTCAGCAGACAGTGCAGAGTAAACACTGTATCCATCTGCAAGGCCGAGGCAACACAGGAGGAATGTTCTGTTTGTGCAGACTGATGAAAAAACATCCGCAACAGAACTAAAGCCAGGTGTGAGAGCAGGAAACAGTCAATGCCTAGTTCTTGTTCAAAGCTCTTCAGGTCTACGTAGCTCCCCCAAAGATCCCACTGTGCTGGTATTGAATGTCTGTTGGCCTCTGAAGACAGGTTACACAATTATTGCATCTGAGCTCCTAGAGTGTGTGGCTCTCCTTTTCTTTTTCAAGTGTTCTACTGCTCTAGCCAGCACCTCACCTACACATGTGTGCATTTCTTTTGCCTCCAGATTAGCCTCTGAAGACATGGCTGGAGATCTATACCACTGTGGCCAAACCACTGGCCTCTCCTGCAGTAGCTACAGCAGGATTGATTCTCTATCCCCACCCGTCAACTTTCAGATGAAATGGGGCTGCTCATGTATCGGCCTGTTTGGAATCAGGCAGCACTCTTGTAAGCCTGTAGTTCAATGATACACTCCTTCCATCCTGTATCCACCCATCCTTGGTATAAAGCAGCAGCTACTCTTCCTGGTGTCCACACAAAACTTAAAACATGACATAATACAGAACATTAATAAACAATAACATCTCAAAGGACAGAAGTGCATACATTTCAAATAAGAATACACACATTCAAATGTTTATAGCATAACGTTCCATGCATCATACACTCATAATCATCATCAATGTTAACGGCAATACTGCAGCCATTTATTTCCCCCATGCTTTATCTAAGCTGGCCCTGATCTCACAGCTCCAGTATTCTGTAAACACCAGAGAGAATCTGACCACGTTATCTAAGCTGGCCCTGATCTCACAGCTCCAGTATTCTTGAAACACCAGAGAGAATCTCAGGAAGTCACACGATAAAATAACACCAACAATCCCTGTCATTGGTCCTTGTACCTTCAGCAGTCTGAAGCCAATATTGTCAGCAGATATCAAAGCTGATTTGAACATTCGAGTCTAAGATCCTAAACCAAGCACAAACAGATCATGTGCAAATTAGATGGATCAAAACACAGGCATGGTACAGATGGGTAGAGATATTGAGGTGGCAGGTGACAGATCTGCCACTACCAGAATGCCTTACTGTGTGGCCAATTAGTATGGACACATAAGGTTGAAATAAACAATGGGAATATTCAGTAAGACTGACTAATTGAATGAGCATCTTAATGACATGTTCTTGCATACCAGCCATATTTTTCTTAGTAGGGGCATTGCACCCTTGTCCAGTGTCTTATTATGGTCACACTGACCCACTCCTATCTTATTTCTCCACATTGCACTATTGACCTCCATAGGGCGTACAACAGGGGAAGATAATAACCTCTAACAGACTATTTCATATGCGTCACAATAAGGAAGTGCACAGCAGACACAGAGGGGGTGAAAAGGTCACCCAAAGCAACTTCACCTGACCATAGATTACACAAAGCTGACGAAAACCAATTATGAAGACAATCATAAATCGGAGGAGAGACGATGGACCTTCCACACACTAATAACACACTGCATGGATTTACTGTAAGAAAAGGGATTGGGAGTTTTTTTCTATTACGACTGAGCCTGGGAGGCCAGGAACCTCTATTCAAGTAGAATGAATGTAAAGTGACATTCCAAAATTGGACACTGCAGGAATAGTTTGAAACAGTAAACTTGAGCTAAACACAGAGGCATCATGCGAACTAACATTAAAGAGTTAAAACAGCATGCCAAACTATGAATCTAACACACAGTTCAGACGCCAAATTTTCTAGACTTTCAGGTACTCAACAAGAAGGTCTAATTTCATTACTACTAAAACAGGACTCAGGCGGTAAGCATAAATATCCAGTCCATTTAAAAAACTGGAGGCCCCTAACACTTCAATGCTGTCATGCGAAAATCCTGGCGAAATTCATAGCACATAGAATGAAAAAGGTTTTTACCAGATATTATTCATCCTGATCAGACAGGTTTTTCACATGGACAATATATTGGAGATAATATACGACAATTACTTGAAACAATTGAACATTATGAAACACCGAAGATACCAGGTCTGAACTTCATAGCAGATTTAGAAAAGGCGTTTGATAAAGTACAACTGGAATTTATATATAAATGCCTGGATTACTTTAATTTTGGTGAATCTCTTATACAATGAGTTAAAGTTATGTACAGCAACCCCAGATGTAAAATAGTAAATAATGGTTATTTCTCAGAAAGTATTGAGCTTTTAGGAGGAGTAAAACAAGGCTGTCCGTTGTCTCCATATCTATTTATTATGGCCATTGAAATGCTAGCTATTAAAATTACATCCAACAAGAACATTAAGAGGTTAGAAATCCTGGGGATAAAAACAAAAGTGTCAATGTATGCCGATGACTCTAGTTTTTGTGTAGGGATCCGCAATCTGGATCCCTACACAGTATCATTGAAGATCTTGATCACTTTTCTAGCCTAATTATGACAAGTGTACCATATTACGTATTGGATTGTTTAAAACATATAGTGTTTACATTACTTTGTAGTTTACCAATAAAAGGGGCGGATGGTGAAGTAGACATACTTGGTATTCACATCTCAAAAAATATAAACTAACTTACCACAATTCATTTCAATAGAAAGTTAGCAAAAATAGATAAGATTCTGCAACCATGGAGAGGTAAATACATGTCTATTTATGGAAAAATCACATTGATTAACTCTTTGGTCTGTTCACAGTTGACTTACTTACTAATGGCACTGCCTACTCCAGATGACTCTTTTTTTTAAATCATATTAGCAAAAAATATTTCATTTTATTTGGAATGTAAAACCAGACAAAATTAAACGTGCCTTTAAAAATAATGAATATGAGTTTGGGGGGCTAAAACGATTAAATAATAAAGCTTTAAACCTCTCACTAAAAGCTTTACTCATATATAAGTTATACTTAAATCCAAAATGGTTCTCTGGTAGATTATTAAGAAAAAGGCTCATCCTTTGTTCAAAAATTGTCTTTTTGCCTTTATACAGATTACAACTTCTCATTCCCGACTATTTGAAAATGAAATGTTGTTTAAAGGATCGTCCTTTCTTAAACAAGCCATACAAGCTGGTTACAGTTTCAGTTTTGTCCTCCAGAAAAGATAGAACAAATATTACAATTAATGTTACGGTTAAACTCACATATACTGATTAATACAAAACCATTCTTTATGGAAAAGTGTTTAAAAATGGTATTATATTTGTTAATGATATTATGAAAAGAAACGGAGGAGTTATGTTACATATGCAGTTATTGAAAATATATGGGAATATCTGCCCAATCCAACTTGACAACCAACTGATTGCAGCACTACCACAAAAATGAAGGAGGCAAGTGAAAAAGGGAGAAGGTAGGGAACTTGTTTGTTGTTTGCCATATATTAAAGATACAAATTGGCTGAATGGAACTGGCCTAAATAGAAAAATATACCAGTTTCATTTGAGGACAAAAATGTTGACAGCTGCAGTTGCAGACATTTGCAATGCACCAATTCCATGGCACTTGGTTAAGGAACTGGTACAAAAAAACTACACTTGATTCAACACTTGGAGTTTTTCAATTTAAATAATTATATACAATTTTTCCAACCAACAGACTGCTACATATATGGGGCATACAACAATCTCAGCTCTGTAAATTTTGCTGCGAAGAGACAGAATCAATAGATCATTTGTTCTGGTATTGCCCGTATGTAGCTTGTTTCTGGTCACAGGTTCAGGAATGGTTAAAAAAATCACATCATGCAATTAAAATTAACTTTACAAATAGCAGTGTTGGGCAATTTAGAAAGACATAGTCAGTCAATATATAATAGAAAAATACTAGCAGGAAAGGTTTTCATCTTTAGCTCACAATCTGTGGATGCTATATGATCAGAAAGGTTGGAAAATGATGTAAAACATCACAAAACAATTGAAACATGTATGGCACATGGAAACCAAACGAGGGTGGTCTACGGTGATAGGTGGGATGGGCTGAGAGTGGCTGAGGGTTGGGATTAACGAACTTATGTTTGGTAAAGTATGATTGTTATGTGACTGCTTTATATACAGTTGAAGTCAGAAGTTAACATACACTTTAGCCAAATACATTTAAACTCAGTTTCAAACAATTCCTGACATTTAATCCAAGTAAAAAGTTAGGATCACCACTTTATTTTAAGAATGTGAAATGTCAAAATAATAGTAGAGAGATTGATTACAGCTTTTATTTCTTTCATCACATTCCCAGTGGGTCAGAAGTTTACATACACTCAATTAGCATTTGGTAGCATTGCCTTTAAATTGTTTAACTTGGGTCAAACGTTCCGGGTAGACTTCCACAAGCTTCCCACAATA
Source organism: Salvelinus fontinalis (assembly GCF_029448725.1). Taxonomy (NCBI): domain Eukaryota; kingdom Metazoa; phylum Chordata; class Actinopteri; order Salmoniformes; family Salmonidae; genus Salvelinus; species Salvelinus fontinalis. Next base: position 19,087,589 of record NC_074668.1, on the reverse strand, counting down.
AGTTGGGTGAATTGTGGCCCATTCCTCCTGACAGAGCTGGCCTCCTTGCTCGCACAAGCCTTTTCAGTTCTGCCCACAAATTTGTGGCTTCTTCCTTGCTGAGTGGCCTTTCAGATTATGTCGATATAGGACTCGTTTTACTGTGGATATAGATACTTTTGTACCTGTTTCCTCCAGCATCTTCACATGGTCCTTTGCTGTTGTTCTTGGATTGATTTGCACCTTTCGCACCAAAGTACGTTCATCTCTAGGAGACAGAACGCATCTCCTTCCTGAGCGGTATGACGGCTGTGTGGTCCCATGGTGATTATACTTGCGTAATATTGCTTGTACAGATGAACGTGGTACCTTCAGGCGTTTGGAAATTGCTCCCAAGGATGAACCAGACTTGTGGAGGCCTACAATCATTTTCTGAGGTTGTCACACCCTGGCTTTAGTTATCTTTGTGTTCATTATTATTTTAGTTAGGTCAGGATGTGACATGGTGAAGTATGTGTTTTTTGTATTGTCTAGGGGCTTGTATGGTTTAGAGGGTTAAGGTGTATAGATGGTTTAATGTTGTGTGTAGTTGTCTAGGAAAGTCTATGGTTGCCTGAATGGGTTCCCAATTAGAGACAGCTGGTTTCTGTTGTCTCTGATTGGGAGCCATATTTAAGGTAGCCATAGGCTTTAGCTTTTTGTGGGTAATTGTCTATGTCGATGTTCTATGTTGCATGTGTGCACTAGTTCATGCTTAGCTTCACATTCGTCAGTTTGTTATTTTGTTAGTTTGTGTATAGTGTTTGTTTTGTGTTTTTTCTTTTCTAATTAAAAGAAGATGTTCTTTTCACGCGCTGCGCCTTGGTCCTCACTCTCTACCTTTGATGATCGTGACAGAGGTCTTGGCTGATTTCTTCTGATTTTCCCATGATGTCAAGCAAAGAGGCACTGAGTATAAAGGTAGGCCTTGAAATACATCCACATGTACACCTCCAATTGACTCAAATTATGTAAATTAGCCTTTCAGAAGCTTCTACAGCCATGACATCATTTTCTGGAATTTTCCAAGCTGTATAAAGGCACAGTCAACTTAGTGTATGTAAACTTCTGACCCACTGGAATTGTGATACAGTGAAATAATCTGTCTGTAAACAATTGTTGGAAAAATTACTTGTGTCATGCACAAAGTAGATGTCCTAACCCACTTGCCAAAACTATAGTTTGTAAACAAGAAATTTGTGGAGTGATTGAATAACGAGTTTTAACCTGTTGGGGGTGGGGGCGCTGTTTAGACTATTTATGCTAATTTGGCTAATTTTTTAAACGGCTTCCCACAAAATCCTTGATCGTACAATATGCATATTTTTATTATTATTGGATAGAAAACAGTCTATAGTTTCTATAGGAGTTGAAATGTTGTCTCTAAGTGGAACAGAGCCCATTCTACAGCAATTTCCCTGACATGGAGTCAGATTTGAGAAATGTTGGCCACTCTTCTGAAGTCAGTTAAAAGGGCACTGTCGTTGCTATGACTATACGGACACTTCTTACGTCTTCCCCTGGATGCCTTTACGTGATGACGATTCCAACGGGGTCGATTGCGCGTTCACAGGCCCTACAAATGAAAAAACCCTGAAGCTAGTCATTCTTTGGGAGCTGCGTCATGAGCCTAGAGGACACCGGCGCGCACCTGTTCCAAGCGTTAGTTTAGCCTGTTATATTTCTCCGGTCATCTTTTCACTCGTTATAGGAGGTAAAAACATCATAAGGTAGTTAATTTAAAGCGTTTTATAGCAATTTATATCCGTTTAGTGCGATTTTGGGACATTTATTTTTGCAACGATGTGAAAAGTTGGGCACGAATTAATATCTTTTGGCGATGTTGACTTTTATCGCTCACTTTGGCTAGAATCAATGCTGGGCTGCTAATTGCTATGTGCTAAGCTAATATAACGATTTATTGTGTTTTCGCTGTAAGACACTTAGAAAATCTGAAATATTGTCTGTATTCACAGGATCTGTGTCTTTCGATTCGTGTATGCTGTGTATTTTTACGAAATGTTTGATGATTAGTAGTTAGGTAAACACGTTGCTCATTGTAATTATTCTAGTCCATTTGTGATGGTGGGTGCAATTGTAAACTATGCCATCTACCTGAAATATGCACTTTTTTCTAACAAAACCTATCCCATACCATAAATATGTTATCAGACTGTCATCTAATGAGTTTTTTTGTTGGTTAGGGGCTATAAATATCTTAGTTTAGCCGAATTGGTGATGGCTACTGGTGTTGGTGGACAAATAAAAGATGGTGGATTATGCTAATGTGTTTTTAGGTAATAGATGTACATCTTTACATATTGTGTCTTCCCTGTAAAACATTTTAAAAATCGGAAATGTTGACTGGATTCACAAGATCTGTGTCTTTCATTAGCTGTATTGGACTTTAATGTGTGAAAGTTAAATATTTAAAAAAAATATTTTTTTTGAATTTCGCGGCACTGGTTTTTCAGTGGGGGGGGGGGGGGGGGGGGGGGGGGTGCCGCTAGCGCCACGCTGATCCTAGACAGGTTAATAACTCCAACCTAAGTGTATGCAAACTTCCGACTTCAACTGTATATATTTAAAAAAATGAAAAATGAAAAATACTAACAAAACAATATACTGTATATATATTAAATTAATTAATACAAATTTAAATAAATAACACAGTGCCTCTTCAAACTCAGGAGGCTGAAGAAATGTGGCTTGTCACCTAAAACCCTCACAAACTTTTACAGATGCACAACTGAGAGCATCCTGTCGGGCTGTATCACCGCCTGGTACGGCAACTTCACCACCCAAAACCGCAGGGCTCTCTAGAGGGTGGTGCGGTCTGCACAACGCATCACTGGGGGCAAAGTACCTGCCCTCCAGGACACCTACAACACCCGATGTCACAGGAAGGCCAAAAAGATCATCAAGGACAACAACCACCCGAGCCACTGCCTGTTCACCCCGTTACCATCCAGAAGGCTAGGTCAGTACAGGTGCATCAAAGCTGGGACAGAGAGACTGACAAATAGCTTCTATCTCAAGACCAACAGACTGTTAAACAGCTGTCACTAACACAGAGAGGCTGCTGCTTACATACAGACTTGAAATCATTGGCCAATCTAACAAATGGATCACTTTAGTCACTTTCTTAAACTAGTCACTTTATTAATGCAACTTTAATAATGATGTTTACATATCTTGCATTACTCATCCCATATGTAAATACTGTATTTTATACCATCTATTGCATCCTGCCTATGCCTATGTCATTGTTCATCAATATATTTATATGTACATATTCTTATTCCATCCCTTTACTTAGATTTGGGTGTATTAGGTAGTTGTTGTGGATTCAACAACAGCTTCACCTGCTTCACCTGGAATGCTTTTCCAACAGTCTTGAAGGAGTTCCCACATATGCTGAGGACTTGTTGGCTATTTTTCCTTCACTCTGTGGTACAACTCATCCCAAACCATCTCAATTGGGTTGATGTCGGGTGATTGTGGAGGCCAGGTCATCTGATGCAGCACTCCATCACTCTCCTTCTTCGTCAAATAGCCCTTACACAGCCTGGAGGTGTGTTTTGGGTCATTGTCCTGTTGAAAAACAAATGATAGTCCCACTGAGTGCCAACCAGATGGGATAGCGTATCGCTGCAGAATGCTGTGGTAGCCATGCTGGTTAAGTGTGCATTGAATTATAAATAAATCACAGACAGTGTCACCAGTAAAGCACCCCCACACCATCACACATCCTCGTTCATGATTCACCGTGGGAACCACACAGCGTTTGGAACCACAAATCACAAATTTGGACTCATCAGACCAAAGAACAGATTTCCACTGGTCTAATATCCATTGCTCGTGTTTTTTGGCCCAAGCAAGGCTCTTCTTCTTATTGGTGTCCTTTAGTAGTGGTTTCTTTGCAGCAATTTGCCCATAAAGGCCTGATTCACTCAGTCTCCTCTGAACAGTTGATGTTGAGATGTGTCTGTTACTTGAACTCTATGAAGCATTTATTTGGGCTGCAATTTCTGAGGCTGGTAACACTAATGAACTTATCCTCTGAAGCAGAGGTAACTCTGGGTCTTCCTTTCCTGTGGCGGTCCTCATGAGAGCCAGTTCCATCATAGCGCTTGATGGTTTTTGTGACTGCACTTGAAGACACTTTTAAAGTTCTTGACTTTTTCCAGATTGACTGACCTTCATGTCTTAAAGTAATGATGGACTGTCATTTCTCTTTGCTTATTTGAGCTGTTTTTGCCGTAATTTGGACTTTGTCTTTTACCAAATAGTGCTATCTTATGTATACCACCCCTACCTTGTCACAACACAATTCATTGGCTCAAACACGTTAAGGAAAGAAATTCCACTATTTAACTTATAACAAGGCATACCTGTTAATTTAAATGCATTCCAGGTGACTACCTCGTGAAAGTGGTTGAGAGAATGCCAAGAGTGTGCAAAGCTGTCATCAAGGCAAAGGTTGGCTTCTTTGAAGAATCTCAAATATAAAATATATATAACACTTTTTTGGTTACTACATGATTCCATATGTGTTATTTCATAGATGTGGTGTCTTCACTATTATTCTACAATGTAGAAAAAAGTAAAAATAAAGAAAAACCCCTGAATGAGTAGGTGTGTCCAAACTTTTGACTGGTACTGTATATTGTCAAGGATTGTGTGGTTTCATGAGTTAAGTGCTGTGAAAAAGTATTTGCTCCCTTCCTAATGTTCTCTACTTTTGCATATTTTTCATACTGAATGTTATCATATCTTCAACCAACACCTAATATTAGATAAAGGGAACCTGAGTGAAAAAATAACACAATTACATATTAATTTCATAAACAAACAAATTATACAACACCCAATGTCCCTGTGTGAAAAAGTAATTGCCACCTTTTGCTGCAATGACTCAAACAAACACTTCCTGTAGTTGTTGATCAGTGTCTCACGTCGCTGTTGAGGATGTTTGTCAAAATGTGTGGATTTTCAAGCATGAACTGCTGGTTGCAAGTCCTGCCACAACATCTCATTTGGGATTAGGTCTAGACTTCCAAAACTTCAAATTTGTTCATTTTTGAATATGTGTTTTGGATCGTTGTCTTGCTGCATGACCCAGCTTCAACTCACAGACAGGTTGCCTGACATTCTCCTGTAAAATCTCTGATACAGAGCACAATTCATGGTTCCTTCTATTAATAAATCTTCTTATGGCTGAGATCCCGTTAACGGGATCGACTTGACAACAGCCAGTGAAACTGCAGGGCGCCAAATTCAGACAACAGAAATCTCATAATTAAAATTCCTCAAACATACAAGTATTTAACACCATTTTAAAGATGAACTTGTTGTTAATCCGACCACAGTGTCCGATTTCAAAAAGGCTCTACGACGAAAGCACACCATCTGATTATGTTAGGTCAGTACCTAGTCACTGAAAAACACAGCCATTTTTCCAGCCAAAGAGAGGAGTCACAAAAAGCAGAAATATAGATAAAATGAATCACTAACCTTTGATGATCATCAGATGACACTCATAGGACTTCATGTTACACAATACATGTATGTTTTGTTCAATAAAGTTCATATTTATATCCAAAAATCTTAGTTTACATTGGCGCGTTATGTTCAGTAATGTTTTGCCTCCAAAACATCCGGTGATTTATCAGAGAGCCACATCAATTTACAGAAATACTCATCATAAATGTTGATGAAAATACAAGTGTTATGCATGGAACTTTAGATAAACTTCTCCTTAATGCAACCGCTGTGTCAGATTTAAAAAAAAAACTTTACAGAAAAAGCACACCATGCAATAATATGAGTACGGCGCTCAGACACAAAAACAAGCCATACAGGTACCCGCCATGTTGTGGAGTCAACAGAAGTAAGAAATAGCATTATAAATATTCACTTACCTTTGATGATCTTCATCATAATGCACTCCCAGGAATCCCAGTTCCACAATAAATGTTTGTTTGGTTCGATAAAGTCCATAATTTATGTCCAAATACCTCCTTTTTGTTTGCGCATTTAGTTCAAAAATCCAAATTCACGACGCGCAGGCACACTTAGTACAGAGACGAAAAGTAAAAATATTCCATTACAGTTCGTAGAAACATGTCAAACGATGTATAGAATCAATCTTTAGGGTGTTTTTAACATAAATCTTCAATAATGTTTCAACCGGAGAAATCCTTTGTCTTTAGAAAGGAGAAGAAACGCAGCTACCTCTCACGGGGGCGTGCCTGAGTGAGCTCATGGCACTCTGCCAGACACCTGGTTGAAACAGCTCTCAGTCCCTCATCCGTCATAGTAGAAGCCTGAAACAAGGTTCCAAAGACTGTTGACATCTAGTGGAAGCCTTAGGAAGTGCAATATGACCCAATAGACACTGTATATTGGATAGGCAAACCTACAAACCTCAGATTTCCCACTTCCTGGTTGGATTCTTTCTCAGTATTTTGCCTGCCATATGAGTTCTGTTATACTCACAGACATCATTCAAACAGTTTTAGAAACTTCAGAGTGTTTTCTATCCAAATCTACTAATAATATGCATATCTTAGCTTCTGGACCTGAGTAGCAGACAGTTTACTCTGGGCACCTTATTCATCCAAGCCAAATTAAGGCAAGTCGTCCAGGTCCTGAGGCAGCAAAGCAGCCCCAAACCATCACACTACTAACACCATGCTTGACCTTGGTATGAGGTCTTATTGTGGAATACAGTTTTTGGTTTTCGCCTGGCATAATGGGACCCATGTCGAACAAAAATAAATGGGTTTGTTTTCTTCCAGACACCCCCAAAAAGTTATTCTGATGTGATTTAATTGACTCAGAACATCCAATTTCGTTGTTTTCTCTATGAACAATTGTACATTTGAGAGTGAAAACACAAAAAAAACTTAAAACCAAGAAAAATAAAACTGAGAACATAATTTGGGAAAATATAAAACAGAAACTATAGTGCACTACTTTCTCTTGTACACTAAGGACCCCAGAAAGAGTTGGAGGGGAGAGGAGCTCTGTCAAGTTGGTTGTTAATTTATTTAAAAAATATATTTTACCATTATTTAACTAGACAAGTCAGTTAAGAAAAAATTCTTATTTTCAATGACGGCCTAGGAACAATGGGTTAACTGCCGTGTTCAGGGGCAGAACAACAGATTTTACGTTGTCAGCTTGGTGATTTGATCTTGCAACTTTTCAGTTACTAGTCCAATGCTCTAACCACTAGGCTACCTGCCACTAAGGAACATTCAAAGTCATCTAATCATTGCTATACAGCCATGTTCAAGTCTTGTCATTGAATTTCAAGCCGATTAAAGTACAAACTGTAACTCTGTCGCTCAGGAACATTCAATGTCCTCTTGGTAAGCAACTGCAGTGTATATTTGGCCTTGTGCGAGACCGGGAGACTTATGGGCCCACGCACAATTGGCCCAGCGTCGTCCAGGTTAGGGGAGGGTTCGGCCGGCAGGGAAGTCCTTGTCCCATCATGCTCTAGCGACTCCTGTGGCGGACCGGGTGCATGCACACTTACACGGTCGCCAGGTGTACGGTGTTTCCTCTAACACATTGATGTGGCTGGCTTCTGGGTTAAGTGGGCATTGTGTCAAGAAGCAGTGTGGCTTGGTTGGATCGTGTTTCAGAGGATGCACGGCTCTCGACCTTTACCTCTCCCGAGTCCGTACGGGAGTTGCAGTAATGAGACTGTAACTACCAATTGGATACAACGAAATGAATGAACATAACAAGATTCAACAACTGAGACATAAACTGAACAAGTTCCACAGACATGTGACTAACAGAAATGGAATAATTTATCCCTGAACAAAGGGGGGGGGGGGGGGGTCAAAATCAAAAGTAACAGTCAGTATCTGGTGTGGCCACCAGCTGCATTAAGTACTGCTGTGCATCTCCTCCTCATGGACTGCACCAGATTTGCCAGTTCTTGCTGTGAGATGTTACCCCACTCTTCCACCAAGGCACCTGCAAGTTCCCAGACATTTCTGGGGGGAATGGCCCTAGCCCTCACCCTCCGATCCAACAGGTCCCAGAGGTGCTCAATGGGATTGAGATCTGGGCTCTTCGCTGGCCATGGCAGAACACTGAAATTCCTGTCTTGCAGGAAATCAAGCACAGAATGAGCAGTATGGCTGGTGGCATTGTCATGCTAGAGGGTCATGTCAGGATGAGCCTGCAGGAAGGGTACCACATGAGGGAGGAGGATGTCTTCCCTGTAACGCACAGCGTTGAGATTGCCTGCAATGACAACAAGCTCAGTCCGATGATGCTGTGACACACCGCCCCAGACCATGACGGACCCTCCACCTCCAAATCGATCCCGCTCCAGAGTACAGGCCTCGGTGTAACGCTCATTCCTTTGACGATAAACGCGAATCTGACCATCACCCCTGGTGAGAGAAAACCGCGACTCGTCAGTGAAGAGCACTTTTTGCCAGTCCTGTCTTGTCCAGCGACGGTGGTTTTGCCCATAGATTACATTGTTGCCGGTGATGTCTGGTGAGGACTTGCCTTCCAACAAGCCTAAAAGCCCTCAGTCCAGCCTCTCTCAGCCTATTGCGGACAGTCTGAGCACTGATGGAGGGATTGTGTGTTCCTGGAGTAACTCAGGCAGTTGTTGTTGCCATCCTGTACATGTCCTTCAGGTGTGATGTTCGGATGTACCGATCCTGTGCAGGTGTTGTTACACGTGGTCTGCCACTGCGAGGGCGATCAGCTGTCCGTCCTGTCTCCCTGTAGCACTGTCTTAGGCGTCTCACATACGGACATTGCAATGTATTGCCCTGGCCACATCTGCAGTACTCATGCCTCCTTGCAGCATGCCTAAGGCACGTTCACGGAGATGAGCAGGGACCCTGGGCATCTTTCTTTGGTGTTTTTCAGAGTCAGTACAAAGGCCTTTTTAGTGTCCTAACTTTTCATAACTGTGACCTTAATTTTCTACCGTCTGTAAGCTGTTAGTGTTTTAACGACCATTCCACAGGTGCATGTTCATTAATTGGTCATGATTCATTGAACAAGCATAGGAAACAGTGTTTAAATCCTTTTACAATGAAGATCTGTGAAGTTATTTGGATTTTTACAAATTATCTTTGTAAGACAGGGTCTTGCTGAGTTTATATACACTGCTGTTCAAAGGTTTGGGGTCACTTAGAAATGCCCTTGTTTTATTAGAAAAGCAATTTTTTTGTCAATTAAAATAACATCAAATTGATCAGAAATACAGTGTAGACATTGTTAATGACTGTTGTGACTGGAAAGTGCTAATAATGTAATGGAATAATGGAATATCTACAGAGGCCCATTATCAGCAACCATCCCTCCTGTGTTCTAATAATGTAATCCAAGTTAATAATTTTAAAAGGCTAATTTATCATTAGAAAACCCTTTTGCAATTATGTTAGCACAGCTGAAAACTGTTGTGCTGATTAAAGATGCAATAAAACCGTCCTTCTTTAGACTAGTTGAGTATCTGGAGTATCAGTATTTGTGGGTTCGATTACAGGCTCAAAATGTCCAGAAACAAAGACCTTTCTTCTGAAAATTGTCAGTCTATTCTTGTTCTGAGAAATGAAGGCTATTCCATGCGAGAAATCGCCAAGAAACGGAAGATCTCGTACAACGCTGTGTACTACACCCTTTACAGAACAGCGCAAACTGGCTCTAACCAGAATAGAAAGAGGAGTGGGAGGCCCCGGTGCATAACTGGGTAATAGGACAAGTACATTAGAGTGTCTAGTTTTAGAAACAGATGCCTCACAAGTCCTCAACTGGCAGCTTCATTAAATAGTACCCACAAAACACCAGTCTCAACGTCAACAGTGAAGAGGCGATGCTGAACACTGAAATCTAAACTTTAGGATGTCACAGGAAGAGATGGCAGTCCAACATTCTTTATCTGATCTTCTTTTCCTATTTACCATATATAACGGTATATAAGAGTATGATAATTCATTTCAGCAATACCGGCATTTGGTCAACATCTCGCTCACTGAGGCACGTACGCACATATGCATGTAGGGTGGCAGATAGCCTAGTGGTTAGAGCGTTGGGCGAGTACAAGGAAGGTCACTAGTTGAAATACTTGAGTTGACAAAGTGAAAAACCTGACGATGTGCCAGTGAGGAACGCACTTAACCCTAATTTGCTTCAGGGGTGCTGTATTACTATGACTTACAACACATTTCACTGCACCTATTTGGTGTGTGACAATGAAAACATTTTTTTTGATAAGTGGATGCTGCACCCCTCAAACACATTAAATAGATGGCTGAAAAAGACAGATCCTCAGGTGGGTGGGGCATGTGCGTTGCTAGTTTATACTGTTGTGGGGCAGGCCAGTAACCAGAGGTTTGCCCGTTCAAAAATCTAGGCTGGCGGCTGCACCCTTGAGCAAGTCACTTAACCCCAAATCTGCTCAAGGGGTGCTGCTCTTCGGCTGTTCATATGCTTCTTTCAGCCTTGTGTGTGTCATGTCGTGTCTGGACGGTTGGCAATTAAAGAACAAAAATAAACCTTTCAGTTTTTATGGACAACAAATTGTACCAGTATGTTAAAATATGTTGATGTTACACGTTAAGATACAGCGCCTTCAGAAAGTATTCACACCCCTTGACTTTTTTTGTGTTGTTAAAACAACAAAACACTAATATATAAAACAATAATATATTTTGATTACAAAAGTATTCAACCCTCTGAGTCAATACTTTTTTATATGGAAGTATGGACACACACAGACAAATCCCCACTCATAAATCTCTTACCTGCAGAGGGGGTCTTGGCGGCAGTTCTTCCTTAGCTCCAGGCAGTAGGGTTTGACTTTGTCCTCGAAGGAGCAGAAGGGCACGATGGTCTGCCTCCTCCGTTCAGCACAGCCCAGGTTCTGGCAGGGGCAGAAGAGCAGCTGGTGGCTGTAGTCGGTGGGCACACGGTCCAGGAACTGCCTAAGGGCCTTGTGACAGCGCTTACGGTTACACGGTTCCCCTTTGCTGCAAGTGGCAATGTAGGTGGAGCGCTGTTTCTTACAGGTGTTGTTGAGGTTGCAGGCCTTCGCTGCGTCCAGGCACGGGTTACAAATCTTGCTGGGGTCAGAGCAGGTGTTGGCTTTAGGGGTGACAGTGTGCATCCCTGCAGAGAAGGGGGAAGGGGAGCATTGGAAAAATAATATGCACTTAACTATCTGTTGCAAAGCTGTGCTGTTATTATGGGTCTGACCTATAGCATTTGTTAACTGGCTCATGACAAAATTCTTTGACACCATCATTTATTTTATTTTTTATGTTACCGTTATTTTACCAGGTAAGTTGACTGAGAACACGTTCTCATTTGCAGCAACGACCTGGGGAATAGTTACAGGGGAGAGGAGGGGGATGAATGAGCCAATTGTAATAACACATAACACAAGTTAAGTTGATGTGCTCCGACTACTTATGACCATTTATGTTGTCAAGTTTGTGAGTGCTGAAAGTGGGCTTCATGATGAAGGTCTTAGTGCTCTCCCTATGCTAGGGGTTATTCAATATCATATCTTTTTTTCCAAGCCAACACCAAGCCATCTGATACTTGGATAGCTCGCCTATATCCATTCTTACTGAATCATTGATTTGGAGAGGTCTTGAGTGAAATGTGAATGAATAAAGTTGATTCTGCTCATTGATTGCTTCATGTCTCCCTGGATCGTTCCCACCACTAAGAAAGAACATGATGTACCACTGTCACTAAACACCATGACACAGACCTTGATACTGTTTACAACATGTGAATTAGATGTCTTGTTGCTTATTGACATGTGTAATTGGTTTGTGAGCATGGGATATTAAACACAGGAGCACAAGGACATGGGAAAGGCTCACTGTGCTGCAGTATTGTGGCCTATTGGACAGTTTAAGTGGCAGATGAACCATTTCCTTGACTTACTGTGATCACACCATGTCATCTAGATATTGTAGAAAACAGAAGTCAATAAATGTGCATAGTCTGAGAGCAGTTTGGACTGGTGGTGGTGGTACATGCCCATCTGCTTTTGAGATATCACTAATAAAAGAGTATCACACACACTCACATTCCGCTTCCCTTGTATTTAGGCTGTATCAGAGAACATAACCTCCCTCTTCCTGTAGATGATGGTATTTCAGAGGGTGCGCTGGCTTGGTGACATCCAGGGAGATTCATCTCTTATTCAACAGAACCAATCTCACTCAGCAATGAGGAAAACCCTTTCCGATGGACTGCATGAGCAGCTGTACTGTCTGTAAGTGGTGCATCACAGATGATAAATCCTAGAAATGCCATACATAGAATGGACATCACACAAACACGGAGCATTTCCATCCAGGATTTAACCACATGTTTTACCCAAAAGGCTCAGGTTTTTCTGTTTCCATCTACGCAGGCCGGTACCCATGTCTCACTGGACCTGCTCTCACCTGGGTCCAACGCCAGGTCACTGGTACATTCCAGCTTGCATTTACATAACAATGGCTAACTGTGAACTTGAACACCTTCTCACAAAGCAATTATTTTGATTATGCAGAGGTTGTTGTCACCCCTAGCTATGGAAACACACTTTTCCTAGTATAACATCAAATCAAATCAAATTGTATCATGCGCCGAATACAACAGGTGTAGACCTTACAGTGAAATGCTTACTTATGAGCCCCTATCCAACAATACAGCTTCAAAAAAATACAGATAAGAATAAGAGATAAAAGAAACAAGTAATTAAAGAGCAGCAGTGAAATAACAATATGAGACTATATACACGGGGGTACCGATACAGAGTCAATGTGAAGGGGGCACCGGTTATTGGAAGTAGTATGTACATGTAGGTAGAGTTATTAAAGTGACTATGCATAGATGACAACAGAGGGTAGCAGTGGTGTAAAGAGGGGCTGAGAGGGGGTAAGAGGGGGGATTTTCAGCAGTCTTATGGCTTGGCGGTAGAAGCTGTTTAGAAGCCTCTTGGACCTAGACTTGGCGCTCCGGTACCGCTTGCCGTGCGGTACCAGAGAGAACAGTCTATGACTAGGGTGGCTGGAGTCTTTGACAATTTTTAGAGCCTTCCTCTGACACCGCCTGGTATAGAGGTCCTGGATGGCAGGAAGCTTGGCCCCGGTGATGTACTGGGCCGTTCGCACTACCCTCTGTAGTGACTTGTGGTCGGAGGCCGAGCAGTTGCCATACTAGGCAGTGATGCAACCAGTCAGGATGCTCTCGATGTGTATAGGGTGTATACACTAGTGGAAGAGGTGTTACAGTCGAAAGAGCAACAACAGAACCCCAAAAAGCTAATGATTTCTCTTTTTCAACCACATGGACACATAGACGCAACTTCCTGTCGATAGGGGGAAAATGAAAAGGTGGATTCTATTTTGTAAAGATTGGATTTTTTTTGTTGCTTTGTTAGCTTTGTCTTTATCCCTCCATCACCAATGCTACCCCAAGAAGGAGAACATGCTAGGTCAAGGGCTGTGGGATGATCTGTGATGATCTTTATGTTCGCCGATGAATCAACATTTTACACATCAGCTACCACAGCAAGTGGAATCACCGCAACACTTAACAAAGAGCTACTGTCAGTTTTAGAATGGATTATTAGTAATAAGTGAGTCTTAAATATATATATAAAAAAACTAAAAGCATTGTATTTGGGACAAATCATTAGTTAAACCCTAAACCTCATCTAAATCCAGTAAAGTATAATGTTCCGATTGAGCAAGTTGAGGAGAATAAACGGCTTGGTGTGTAACTCTCAATTGTAAGCTGACATTGTCAAAACATATTGATTCAACAGTTGCTAAAATATGTAGAGGTCTGTCCAAGATAGCGTTCTGCTCTGTTTTCTTGACAACACAATCAACCAAACAAGTCCCATAGGCTGGACTACTGCCCACTTATATGGTCAAGTGCTGCAAAAAAGGACATAGGCAAATTAGAGTTGGCCCAGAACAGAGCACGGGGGGCTAATATCAACAACATGCATATCAATCTCTTCTGGCTCAAACTAGAGTAGAGATTGACTGCATCACTGCAGGTCTTTGTAAGCGGTATTGACGTACCGAACTGTCTGTTCAATCGGTTAAGACGCAGCTCAGACACTCATACATACCCACAAGACTTGCCACCAGAGGTCTCTTCACAGTCCCCAAGTCCAGAACAGAGGCTAGGAAGCACACCGTAATATAGAGCCATGATTAAATGTAACTGTCTTCCAGCTCAGGTAATTCAAGCTAGCAGTAAAATCAGAATAAAAAAACAGATGAAACAACACCTCACAGCACAACGCGGACTGTGAAGAGACACACACTAACACACACACTCTAAAACACCCACTCTACACCCACCCACAAATTATTCTTAGTAATGTAATGTAGTATTGAAATGTAAGAATGGAGCAATGTACATCTGTATAATGCACAATGTTTTGTATAATGTTTTATCTCTGTTTGGACCCCAGGAAGAGTAGCTGCTGCCTTGGCAACAGCTAATAGGGATCCTAATAAAATACTAATACTAAATACTAGATTGGACTCCAAAGAAAAGCTGATATTAGCAGCAGGGAATGAGGCCAAACTGGGCCAAACCTGGCCAAAGCGGTCCAGAACCAGGCCAGTCCAGCTGGAGGGGTGGTTTGGGGTGCTATCCAAAGGCGCTACACATAACAGTGATGGATTGCAGCTCCTAAATCTTCTCTGGCCATCTGCAGCCTGTAATGTGGGGCACAGGGGTTCCAGGATAAAAACTAAAGAAGAGAAGGAAGTACAAATATTTATTTATTTATCTGACCAAGCAGTGCAGTGGTGTGAGGTTTTACTATTTCTGATTGGGGAGAAGAGATTGAATTGGGTACTCAAAGCAGAGAGATATCCGGACACAAAGGCCCTCTCTATATAATCAGAGAGAGTAGCTGGGTGGAAGATATATTGTGTTACAGGAAAATAATATTTTTTTTCTAGTGCGTTATGAAAGGTTTTGCCTATACACCTTTCAGTAATGCAAGAAGGGTGATAGGCAACTTGCAAAAATGGAAGGCTTGTTGATTACAGCAGGTCATCACTGACAAAGGGAACAATGTGCCGTCTCCTGCCAAATGATTGGACCACCACTTACGTATACCTGCTCAAGTGTTTTCAATTAGCCCGGCCAATCATCATCACGATCAGCCCTTCACACGAGCTCTAATGAACACACAATTCTGATATCTCTTTCGGTGCAGTCCCATTGCTGCACACAGCAGATACAGCCAGTCTTGGGAAACCTCTTGGAATGGCCTCACCATCACAATACCCTGAGCCTTCTGCTGTATTAAGACATCCTGGAAATAGAGGGCCGTGTCCTGATTATTCCAGTTCATCTAAGATGTTCACTGTGGGACAACAACTGTTTATCTGCATGTTGCTGCATTGAAATAAACCTTTGTTGGCGGTGACTGTTACAATGTGGCTCTGTTGATGCATCTTTGCATGCAAGTCAGAGTCATGTTTATCATGCAGTGCACGCTATGTAGCAACATGTGTGACTTTAATTGGTTTTTGGCCGGCACAAAAATACACAGAATTTATTTTATGATAACCCCGCTCTTTGACTGAGCTATAAACAGGGTTATAATAGGGCGTTCGTCCACAGCGCTCATAAATTAAAACTATGTGATGGCCATCTCCTGAAAAGCACAGTGCAGTAAGTAAAGCCCAGTCAAGGGATCTGGATTTACGCATTTTCCAGAGTAAGGGATCTTCCTTCCACAGTAATTGCTCTCTCTCTCCCTTATTTGAAACCTGCATTTCATATATCATCCTGGACTCCGGGGAGCAGGAGTTCAGTACAGGTTAGAGTGGGGATCTTGGCTTCAGGTATGCTCACTGTAATTAGGATGGGTGCCAAAGTTTGGATTTAATATAGCCCTTAGTGAGTGTGCAGGGGCTTGCTAGAAAGTCTTTAGTCCATACCCCTGGGAGCATGTCAAGCATTTCCATGTCAAAGGATTCATCAGTTTTTTAGCTCAGGCTTGTGTCACAGCAGGGTTTCCAGTGGCCAGTGAATGCCTTGGCTACATGCTACTACATTTACCTACAGAAAGCCTCACTGTCCATGTTTGGGATCTGCTATGGTATCAGTAGGAAAGCTGTTTTATAAGCTGTATTATGTGCTCTAATAAGATAATGGCTGCTTTACCAGTTCAGAAATGTTTTCCGAATTTGACAATCATTCATTTCAAACCTGAGACAAATATCATTGCAGCAGAAATATGCAAGTGAGTTGATTCAAATCGCTATCAAGATGCTGGCATTGCTTCACGTATTCGCCAAACATAGTGTGTAGAATGTCTAATTGTACCAACAAAACCGACTAATGAGGGTTGCCAGGCCCATGTTTGGAGGATTATTCAGTATTCTATTTAATACCACCTTCTTAGAATAACGCTGACTGCACAAACAACTAATACGTTACCCTTAGACCCCCAACACTCATTAAGTGTCCATGGAGAAAACGAAGAGGCAACTGTGAGCTAATTGTAAATGTAAACGGATTATAACTACACATAGTACAGCAGCTGAACAACGACAGTACACTAGCACACATCAGGGCAACATTGTCTTTGACAATGAAACAGTAATTGTTATGAGGGTAAGGTGAGGACATCTAGCATTGGGCTGCATGCTGATCCTTTTTCCCCAGCCGTAGAAATATTTTTCTGAATTGAATTAGTTGATGGGCATGTGGAACAGAGAGGTGAGAGGATTATTAGGCAGAGTAAGAAGGTCTAACTAAGGGGAGTCAAACTCAACTCCTGGTAGGCCGGTGTGGGCTGCTTTTTTAAATCCTGGACTCTGCATAGATAATAAGTGAATGAACACAAAATTGGGTCACAAGGACAGAATAATTTGTGTAAAATAAAATAGAAATTACAGTCAATTATATATTTGTATGCAATGGGATATTTCGTAATATGACAATCATTTTCATCTGGGCTTTGATGAGGGGCCAACTGGTTGAGGTGGAAAAATTATACGAGTGCTATCCAATATCCATCACAATGCCCAAGAGTAAGACTATGGCCTTGTACAATTTGAAGTAAGAAAATGGTGGACTTGTGAGAGTTGACTTGGCAAAGCAGACTGGCATTCTCCTCTCTGTCAGTTGCTTTGTTACCCTGGCCCTGTGTTCATTTGGAGATACAGTGGAGTGTTTTTTTTTCTCATCAATGTTTTCCCCCCCTTATCTCTCTCACTATAAACTCTTGAAGTTGTAGAGATTATTTTTCAATTTTCTAACCTTCCTCCTAGAGAGTGTTTTTCACCATCCTCATCAACACAGCAAGATATCACATTCCCTGAGCTTCGGTTCAGTTTACCGTTTTATAAGTGATTAAGCACACTTTTGTGCAGTGGAAATCAAAGGGAAAAGTATTTCAGAGAACAACTGTGTAATTACTTATCTGTTTGCCTGTGGGCTTTTCTTACTACCACAATCAATGATTCTGTCCTCTGAAATGATAAATAATGAGTAACCTAGGGCTAGAGGCTAAATGAATTTAGGAGAGCAAATCAGATTTTTCACCTTTGAAAGAGTGTAGGAATTTTTTTGTACAAACATTGACGTATTAATGAGTCCCAGACACATTTTAACATGTTCCAAATGAGCTGAAAAATGACCAAGACGTAAGCTACCTGAGCTACAACCATTTTAGTACTATAGAGTAAAGAAAAGCAGATGGCCTTCTTAACAATCCAAAACGCCATGGTATTCAAAGCGACTTCCAATTTATATTTTGTCTGGTGCTCTCCTTTTTTGATATATCAAACCAGTATATTTTCAAACAACCATGTCATCTGCTGACTTCAAGCTAAAGGGATTATGCAAAAAGCATGTCTTTCTTGTACCTCCAAGATATGAAACAAAGCATGAGGCATCGGCCAGGAAAAGCAAATGTGGCATCTCTGCTGTATACTGCTTTTGGCAAATGAGGCTGGATCATCCTCCGGCAATTTCCGTAGGAACTGGATGAAAGAAAATGATTGGATTTTCAAGTGACTATAGCCTATATCTCCTATAGCTGTGGCAATGGCCCTGCGATCCTCCAATCTAACCTTCATTTATTTTTGCTGTGTCTTATAATAAGATCTGCATTGATTAGTAATGCCCTCTCAGTAACAACCAGTTAATTAAATGTGAGCAATAGTTCCCTTGCTGAATAATTGCTTTGTAATTAGTAAACCAAATAGGAAATCAAACTGAAAGGAAAATCTATAGATGGGAATATGGAGGCAAATACATGGGTTTATGTAAGCAAGACCCCCCCTTGGAGAACCAAGGAATATAAAGAGGAATCCATAATATTTACTTAATAAAAGCCTTAAAGAGGCTGAATGAAACTTTTGGCTTTGGGGCTGTTGAGCCAAAAGAAGTCCCCCAAATGGACAAAAATATTATCCATAAATTACCTCATTGGAGAGAAATGGGCAAACCGCGTCCCTCAGCCATGAGCAATTTTTTTCTTCTTCATGAAATAAGAAATCCTTCCTCTTCCATCTTGTATATTTAAGAGTATAAGTGTTGTAATTATACTAATGACATGTCATTGTATTTTTATAGTCTTTTCATATGGCATAGTCCTTTTTTTTACATTAAATGGTCGGTCTTACCTGAGATAATGGAAGCGAGACGGAATGCATCAGGGTGGCGAACAGGCATCACAGGTTCATAAGGGGATGTTTCATAAAACTCTCGACCTGGGAAAACAGTCAAGTTCAAGTTTAATTTGTCACATGCATAACTACAGTGAAATGCTTAACTTGCAAGCACTATCCAACAGTGGAGTTCAATATAAAATATTATAACTAATAAAAATAAGAAATGAATAGAGGAGAAATAAGAGAGGAAGCCAGCCACTGCTCATGACCTGGCTTATACCATCCCTACGGTGAAGCATGGTTGTGGCAGCTCCATGCTGTGGGGATGTTTTTCACAGGCAGGGACTGGGAGACTAGTCAGGATCAAGGGAAAGATGAACGGAGTGCATTTGGAAAGTATTCAGACCCCTTCACTTTTCTACATTTTGTTACGTTACAGCCTTATTCTAAAATGTAAGAAAAAAAATCATCATCAATCTACACACAATACCCCCTAATGATGAAGCAAAAAACGATTTTTAGAAATGTTTGCAAATGTATTAAAGATAAAAAACAGAAAAACCTAATTTACATAAGTATTCAGACCCTTTGCTATGATACTCGAAATTGAACTCAGGTGCATCCTGTTTCTATTGATCATCCTCGAGATGTTTCTACAACTTGATTGGAGTCCACCTGTGGTGAATGTAATTGATTGGACATGATTTGGAAAGGCACACCTGTCTATATAAGGTCCCAAAGTTGACAGTGCATGTCAGAGCAAAAACCAAGCCATGAGGTCGAAGGAATTGTACTTAGAGCTCAGAGACAGGTTTGTGTCGAGGCACAGATCTGGGGAAGGATAGCAAAACATTTCTGCAGCATTGAAGGTCCCCAAGAATACAGTGGCCTCCATCATTCTTAAATGGAAGAAGTTTGGAATCACTAACACTCTTCCTAAAGCTGGCCGCCCGGCCAAACTTAGCAATCAGGGGAGAAGGACATTGGTCAGGGAGGTGACCAAGAACCCGATGGTCACTCTGACAGAGCTCTAGAGTTCCTCGACCCTAAGCACACAGCCAAGACAATGCAGGAGTGGCTTCAGGACAAGTCTCTGAATGTCCTTGAGTGGCCCAGCCAGAGCCCGGACTTGAACCCGATCGAACATCTCTGGAGAGACCTGAAAATAGCTGTGCAGCGACGTTCCCCATCCAACCTTTCAGAGCTTGAGAGGATCTGCAGAGAAGAATGGGAGAAACTCCCCAAATACAGGTGTGTCAACCTTGTAGCGTCATACCCAAGAAGACTTGAGGCTGTAATCGTTGCCAAAGGTGCTTAAACAAAGTACTGAGTAAAGGATCTGAATACTTATGTAAATGTGACATATAACATTTTTTGCAAACATTTCTAAAAACCTGTTTTTGCTTTGTCATCATGGGATATTGTGTGTAGATTGATGAGGGGAAAAAACTATTGAATAAATGTTTGAATAATGCTGTAACGTAACAAAATGTGGAAAAAGTCAAGCTGTCTGAATACTTTCCGAATTCACTGTATAGGGTCAATGCCAGTACCAAATGTACAATGTGCAGGGATACTGGAGTATTTGAGGTAGATATGTACATGTAGGCAGGGATTAGGAGAAAGTGACTGGAAGCCGGATATATTTTTTTATAAAATAATAATAATAACAAACAGTATGATGAAATAGTTTTTGATAACACTGAAAATTAAAGTATGCTCACACCCACATACTGTAGTGGCACATGAATTACAGGGTATGTGTAGAGGTAAATAAAGGAATACACACATGCAGATACAGTATGATCTCAAAACATATAAAAAGTTGTTGACCTTCACATGTTTCTAAGGCAAGGAGTCATGGTTTTAGAATCATTGCACAGGATAATACCATTTTTTGGGGTGCTATAACAATGAGGAATTATCTACTGTATAGTGTACCTAAATTGTTGATAACAGAAACCAGTGAAGGTTGAATTCTACAGATGTTGTCAACTTGAGTTTTTGGCTCTTAATTGGTCTGTCTGACCAATAACACATTTTACACCCTGAAGATTTCAATAGTGTGAACAGTTGGCTAATTTTGTGATATGCAAAGCAGATCGTTCACCACGGTCAGATAATTTCCTTTTGGAAAGAACATTTGGCCATGGTGTTCTGTGGTTTGGGTCAGGCAGCCTCCAACGCTGAATTGCCAGGGCTATGTTTGTAAAAAATGTCAAATTAGCACTCAACTGACTGCACTACTCCCCTGTGACTCTCTCTCAGAAGCCCCTAATCCTGCGTTTAAAATGCACAGCCATTCGGTGTGATTCAGACAAACCCTCCAGTGTGTAATAGCTTTTGCATTTTGATCTTAACAGAAACACAGCAGGGCTGTTGTGGGACAGACAGGGAGCCCACCGCAGCAAATGAGAAAATCCTACATCTGTGGGGAGATGTGAAGCTCAGTGGATAACCCTCCAATCAATAGATATCACCATTTTGTATATCACACCGCTCCATGCTGATGTTACTTCAATGGAAGGTAGTGTGTGCTTCACTTATGTATGCATGCACTACTGTAAGTTGCACTGGATAAGAGTGTCTGCGAAATGACAATAATGTAAATGTATAATGTGTTGATCATGTTGTACAAGACGGTGCATATTTCATTATCAGGCTGCGGATCAGGTGGAATAAAAAAATATAGCCTTGAAAATTTCACTTTAATAACACAGTCTTATGTGGGTTCACAGTACGTTTGTTGAAAGCAAAACTGAGGCAACGTATTACGATACGTTATCTTAGTATCCTAAAGAACAAAGTGAGAAACTACAGTAAAACAGCTATGGAAATACACCACTTTATGGAAGTCAAACTGTCACACCCTGGCCTTAGTTATCTTTGTTTCCTTTATTATTTTTGTTAGGTCAGGGTGTGACATGGGGGGAGGTTGGTGTTTGGGTGATTATATGGTTAAGGGGTTGTTGGGTTTTGTGTTTGTGGTTTTGTGTTGAGTGAGTATGTCTAGGTATGTCTATGGTTTAGTGAGGGTTTCTAGGTATGTCTATGGTTGCCTGAGTGGTTTCTCAATCAGAGACAGGTGTCTTTCATTTGTCTCTGATTGGGAGCCATATTTTAGGCGGCCATAGGCATCATGTGTTTGTTGGGTCATTGATTTAGTCATTGTCTTAGTCTGTGTCTAGGTCTGTGTCTAGGTTGCATGTTTGCATTTCGTTCGGTTCTAGATTCACGGTCATCTATTTGTTGTTTTGCTTCGTTCGTTTTCTCCTAAATAAAGAGAAGATGTCTTTTTTACATGCTGCGCCTTGGTCCTCTCTCTCTCCCATGGTCAATCGTGACACAAACTAAAGATGGTTTACAATAATGCCAAATGTCTAAAAGACAGGGGTGGAAGTCACGTCTCCCAACATTATAAACTATAAAGTGATGACACTGAACTCTTCCCTTACCAACTCCTGAGCAAAGATCCAAGGAGGGCCACACGAAGACTGCTATTACATATTATTCCCTTCCCTGAGTAAAACTACACTGAGTGTACAAAACATTAGGAACACCTTGTCACACCCTGATGTGTTTCACCTGTCCTTGTGCTTGTCTCCACCCCCCTCCAGGTGTTTCCCATCTTCCGCACTTATCCCCTGGGTATTTATACCTGTGTTTTCTGTCTGTCTGTGCCAGTTTGTCTTGTTTGTTCAAGCCTACCAGCGTTTTGTGCCTCAGCGATTGCTTTTTTCAGTCTCTCTTTTTGCACCATCCTAGTTTTTACCCCTGCCTGTCCTGACTCCGAGCCCGCCTGCCTGACCACTCTGCCTGCTCCTGAACCTGACTGCCGTCCTGTATCTTTGTCCCTACTCTGGATTACCAACCTCTGCCTGTCCTGGGCCTGCCTGCCGTCCTGTACCTTGGCCCCACTACTCTGGATTATCGTCCCCTGCCTGCTTGGACCTGTCGTTTGCCTGCCCCTGTTACAATAAACATTGCTACTTCTACACTGTCTGCACTTGGGTCTTACCTGAAACCTGATAGTTCGAACTGGCCATGATTGATCCAGCAGACTTGGACCAGCTCCGCAGCGCCATCTCCTCCCAAGGAGCCATCGTTAGTAGACAAGAGGAGTTGCTTCGCGGTCTGATGGAAGGGTTCCAGGACGTGGCCAAACGTCACGACCTAGCATTGGACGCATTGCAGGAGCAATTCTGTGGGTTTCCTACCAGGCAGCCTACCACGACGGAAACCTCCCAGCCCCTCAGTAACCCAACTGGGAGCAGCGCCATCACCCCGGTTTCCCGGGAACCCTGCTTACCTCCCTCGGAGCGCTACGATGGTGATTACAGAACCTGCCTGGCCTTTCTCTCCCATTGCTCCCTTGTTTTCACGCTGTAGCCTTCTTCATTCCCCTCGGACCGCTCGAAGGTAGCATACATTATTACGCTGATGTCCGGGAGGGCACTCGCCTGGTCCACGGCGGTGTGGGAGCAACAATCCGCCGTCTGCCTCAGTTTGGAGATTATTCGTGTTGGAGGTGAGAAGTTTTTGACGCTCCGGTGTCCGGGACAGAGGCTGGAAGTTACTCCAGTTTCGGCAGGACACCCTCAGTGTGGCAGACTATGTGGTGGAGTTCCGCACGCTAGCAGCGGAGGGTACCTGGAACCCGGAAGCGCTGTTCAACACGTTCCTGTACAGATTTTCGGAGGAGGTAAAGGATGAGCTGGCAGTCCGAGAACTACCGACGGATCTCGACTCACTCATCACTTTAACCATCCGGATCGATGTTCGGCTATGGGAACGTAGGAGGGAGAAGAGGTCCGATTGTGGTCCCAATCGCCCACTCAGGGATCCCACCTTGCATCTGAACTCAGGAAGTCCCCGGCGTCTACGTCCCCGAGAGGATCCGAGCTTACCAAGTCCCTCCAAGAGCCTCCGGAGACTGCCGATTCAGTTCTTCCTATGCCAATGCAGCTCGGCAGGGCTAGGCTGTCTCCAGCCGAATGGGTACGCAGACTTGAGACCCAGAGTTGTCTATACTGCGGTACTGCCAGTCACTATGTGTCTGCCTGTCCCTTCAACAGACCTAGCTCATTCGTTGGAGTGAGTACTCTGGTGGGCATCACAGATAATTTTTAATCTCCCCTTGCTCACCCCCCTCCCCGTGCCATACTGCGGTGGGGCGACCAGTCCAAGTCTCTCCAGGTACTCATCGACTCGGGGGCCGAAGTGAGTCTCATGGACCCTACCCTGGCGTCCGAACTGGGCATCCCCACTCAACCCCTCTCCATTCCCATGGGTGTTAGAGCGCTGGACGGGCGCTCTATAAGCCGAGTCACCCACCAGACCACCCCTGTCAACCTACGAGTGTCGGGTAACCACAGCGAGACGATCCAATTCCTGCTGGTTGAGTCTCCGCAGGTTCCTGTGTTATTGGGATTCTCTTGGTTCCAACAACCCAATACATCCATTGACTGGGCTACTGGTGCCATCGTGGGCTGGAGCCCATCCTGCCACACTCATTGCCGGAAGTCAGCTCTGTCTGCCCCGGGACGTCTTCCCAGCGGCTTGATAATTGCCCCGGACCTCTCTGCCAGCTCCGCAGAGTACCAGGACCTCCGGGAGGGGTTCAGTAAGGCCAGGGCCACTTCTTTTCCACAGCACCGACCGGTATCCAAGAAGGTCAAGCCTGAGGTGCTGGTATGCTACTATAGTGCCGCGGGGCTACAACCCCAGAAGCAGAGACCTTTTCCCCCGCTCCAAGGTCATTAGCCCCTCTGCTGTTTGTCCTGTTGCCCCGTACCCTCCGTATTCTTCCTACCTTTTCTATGTCTAGAGTTAAAACCATGTCTGACTGCCCCTTATCTCCGACTGGGAGGGTTATGGCCCAGGAGAGAGGTGCTGAGTCTCTGTTAGGTACATCTTGGAACCAGGCCTCATCTCTGAGTTCCAGCGCCGGCACCCTGCTCAACCAGGTATGCGCCCAAGTAGGATTCCAGGTGGTGTCCCTAGAGGGGTGGTACTGTCACGCCCTGATCTGTTTCACCTGTCCTTGTGCTTGTCTCCACCCCCTCCAGGTGTCGCCCATCTTCCGCACTTATCCCCTGGGTATTTATACCTGTTTTCTGTCTGTGCCAGTTCGTCTTGTTTGTTCAAGCCTACCTGTGTTTTGTGTCTCAGCTCCTGCTTTTTCCAGTCTCTCTTTTCTCGCCCTCATGGTTTTGAGCTCTGCCTGTCCTGACTCTGAGCCCGCCTGCCTGACCCTGAGCCTGCCTGCCGTCCTGTACCTTTGCCCCTACTCTGGATTACCGACCCATGCCTGCCTTGACCTGTCGTTTGCCTGCCCCTGTTACAATAAACATTGTTACTTCTACACAGTCTGCACTTGGGTCTTACCTGAAACCTGATACACCTGCTCTTTCCATGACATGGACAGACCAGGTGAATCTTTGTGAAAGCAGTGAACCCTTATTGATGTCACTTGTTAAATCAATTTCAATCAGTGTAGATGAAGGGAGGAGATTTAAGCCTTGAGACAATTGAGACATGGATTGTGTATGTATGCCATTCAGAGGTTGAATGGGCAAGACAAAACCCGGGCCTCCCGGGTGGCGCAGTGGTCTAGGGCACTGCATCGCAGTGCTAGCTGCGCCACCAGAGTCTCTGGGTTCGCGCCCAGGCTGGGCTGGGTTCGCGCCCAGGCTCTGTCGCAGCCGGCCGCAACCGGGAGGTCCGTGGGGCGACGCACAATTGGCATAGCGTCGTCCGGGTTAGGGAGGGTTTGGCCGGTAGGGATATCCTTGTCTCAGTATGTAAAAATGGAATAAAATGTATGCACTCTACTGTAAGTCGCTCTGGATAAGAGCAAAAGCTTTAAGTGCCCTTGAACGGGGTATGGTAGTAGTTGTTTAAGGTACACCGATTTCAGTGTGTCAAGAACGCAAAGCTGCTGGGTTTCTCACACTCAACAGGGGTTTGGACCTGACCATGGAACATGACCAGGACATCAGACAAAAGTATGTGGACACACATTCAAATGACTGGATTTGGCTATTTTAGCCACACCCGTTGCTGACAGGTGTATAAAATCGAGCACTCAGCCATGCAATCTCCAAAAACAAACATTGTCAGTAGAATGGCCTTACTGAAAAGCTCAGTGACTTTCAACGTGGCACAGTCACACTGTAGGATGCCATCTTTCTGCCCTGCTAGAGCTACCCCGGTAAACTGTAAGTGCTGTTATTGTGAAGTGGAAACGTCTAGGAGCAGCAACAGCTCAGCCGTGAAATGGTAGGCCAGACAATCTCACAGAATGGGACCGCTGAGTGCTGAAGTAAAAATCGTTTGTCCTTGGTTGCAACACTCACTACCGAGGTCCAAACTACCTCTGGAAGCAAAGTAAGCACAAGAACTGTTCATCAGGAGCTTCTTGAAATGGGTTTCCATGGCCGAGCAGCCGCACACAATCCTAAGATCACCATGCGTAATGCCAATCATGGAGTGGTGTAAAGCTCGCCGCCGTTGAACTCTGGAGCAGTGGAAACGCGTTCTCTGGAGGGATTAATCATGCTTCACCATCCGGCAGTCCGACAGACAAATGTGGGTTTGGCGGATGCCAGGAGAACGTTACCTGCCCCAATGCATAGTGCCAACTGTAAAGTTTGGTGGAGGAATAATGGTCTGGGGCTGTTCTTCATGGTTCAGACTAGCCCCCTTAGTTCCAGTGAAGGGAAATCTTAACACTACAGCAGACAATGACGTTCTAGACAATTCTGTGCTTCCAACTTTGTAGCAAAAGTTTGGGAAGGCCCTTTCCTGTTTCAGCATGACAATGCCCATGTGCACAAAGCGAGGTCCATACAGAAATGTTTTGTCGAGATTGGTGAACTTGACTGGCTTGCACAGAGCCCTGATCTCAACCCCATCAAACACCCAGTGTGCGGGTCTCAATCTCTTCCAGTATTCTCAGATGTGATACTGGCGAACCTGGAACCACACTATTTGTAATAAACGGCCGTTAAACAGGGCAGACAGCCTCCTATCCTTTCTAAGAATAGAATATGCTAAATGTGGTGTTGGAGGGCCATAATACGGCACTTGTCCCTCTGGAAAGGGAGTTATTGATGAAACTACACAGCATAAGCTGCCCTCCTTCAGATGAGACATTAAATGGGATGCCCCGAATGTCTGTGGTCATTAAAATAGCCATGGCATGTGTTACAAAAGTAGGAGGTTAAGCCCAGTGTCTGGGCTAGTAAAAGGTTAACCCCTGTGTCTGAGCTAGTAGGAGGTTAAGCCCAGTGTCTGGGCTAGTAAAAGGTTAACCCCTGTGTCTGAGCTAGTAGGAGGTTAATCCCAGTGTCTGGGCTAGTAAAAGGTTCATCCCAGTGTCTGGGCTAGTAGAACGTTAACCCCAGTGGCTGGGCTAGTAAAAGGTTAACCCCAGTGTCTGGGCCAGTATGAGGCTAACCCTAGTGTCTGGGCTAGTAGGAGGTTAACCCCAGTGTCTGGGCTAGCAGAAGGTTAACCCCAGTGGCTGGGCTAGTGGAAGGTTAACCCCAGTGTCTGGACTAGTGGAAGGTTAACCCCAGTGTCTGGGCTAGTAGAAAGTTAACCCCAGTGTCTGGGCTAGTAAAAGGTTAATCCCAGTGTCTGGGCTAGTAAAAAGTTAACCCCAGTGGCTGGGCTAGTAAAAAGTTAACCCCAGTGGCTGGGCTAGGAGAAAGTTAACCCCAGTGTCTGGGATAGTAGAATATTAACTCCAGTGTCTTTGCTTCCAGAGGGACATCAGATTCTGCAACACACTCTGTTTTTCTGAGACATGATTTATCTCCAACATCTAAACAGACGATATACAAGCAGCAGGTTTTACAGTTCATCGAGCGAATAGGAAGCGGGCTCTCTCTGGCAAGAACAAAGGCGGTGGTGTCTGCTCCATGACCAATACCAAGTGGTACGATCTGATTTGCGAGCTTCTCCTCTCCCGACTTGGAATACTTTGTCATCAAATGTCGCTTTTTTTACATTCCAAGAGTTCTCAGGGATTAACACCACAGCTGTGTACATCCCTCCCCAAACCGACACCAAAAATGCTCTCAGTGATCTTTATTGAATCCTGAACAAACTGGAGACTGCGCACCTGGAGGCGGCATTAATTGTTTCGGGGTACTTGTAACAAAAGGTCTGTGCTCCCGAATTACTATAAACACGCAGCTCCCAAGTGGTGCAGTGGTTTAAGGCACTGCGTCTCAGCGCTAGAGGTGTCACTACAGACCCTGGTTTGATACTGAGCTGTATCACAACTGGCTGTGATCGGGAGTCCCATAGGGCGGCGCACAGCGTCGTCCGGGTTAGGGGAGGGTTTGGCTGGGGTAGGCCGTCATCGTAAAATAAGAATGTGTTCGTAAGTGACTTGCATGGTTAAATTAAGGTTAAAATAAAATATTGACTGTCCAACTCATAAAAATTCCACTCTTGACCACTGCTACACACCTTTTCAACAAGGGTATAAGGTCCTCCTTTCGGCAAATCTGACCACGACTCCCGACTCCATTTTTCTCAGCCCTGCCTATAAACAAAGACTCAAGGGGGACATTTCGGTGGTCAGGTCAGTACAATGCTGGTCTGACCAATCAGAATTCATGCTCCAAGACTGTTTTGACCATGTTCGACTGGAATATGTTCCGGGGCACCTCTGGGGATAACATCAATGAATACACCGACTCAGTCACCGTATTCATATTTTTTTTTATAGATGATGTGATACCGATGGTGTCTTTCAAAACTTACCTGAATCAAAAACAGTGGATTCATGGAAGCCTTGTCCGGAAACTGAAGGAGAGAGATGCTGCTTATAAACACGGCAAGGAGACCAGGGACAATTGTATGGTTAAACAGTACAAATACAACAAATAAAAGTATAGGGACAAAGTGGAGGAGCAAATCAGCTGGTTGGACACGATGCGTATGTGGCAGGGGCTTCTAACGATCATGGATTAAAAAAAGAAAGCCAGTCACGTCGTGGACATCAGCGCTGCCCTACCGGATGAGCTAAAACCCTTTTTTTTCAAGGTTTGAGCATAACGACACTGAGCTGCCGAGGAAAGGTCCTGAAGATAACAAGGGCTATGTGCTTATGGTCTCCACGGAGAACGTATGTATTTCATTCAATCATGTTAACCCTCGCCCGGCTGCCGGCCAAGACGACATCCCTAGCCGCAACCTCAGAGCATGTGCAGACCAGCTAGCTGTTGTGATTTCTGATATGATGTTATCCCCACCTGCTTCAAGATGTTCACTATCATCCCGTGCCCAAAAATGGGAAAGTAACTGAACTGAATGACTACTGACCCGTAGCACTCACTTCCGTCACCATGAAGTGCTTCGACAGGCTAGTCAAAGACCACATCCCCTCATCCCTCCCCGAGACACTCGACCCTCTTCAAATCGACTACCGCCCGACAGTTCCTATGACAACGCAATCGCCATTGCACTGTAAACTGCCCTCACACTGCAAACTGCCCTCACCCACCTGGACAGAAGGAATGAACACAGTTGAAGTCGGAAGTTTACGTAAACCTTAGCCAAATACATTTAAACTCTGTTTTTCACAACTCCTGACATTTAATCCTAGTAAAAATTACAAGTCTTAGGTCAGTTAGGATCACAACTTTATTTTAAGAATGTGACATGTCAGAATAATAGTAGAGAATGATTTATTTTAGCTTTTATTTATTTCATCACATTCCCAGTGGATCAGTTTACATACACTCAAATAGTATTTGGTAGCATTGCCTTTAAATTGTTTAACTTGGGTCAAATCTTTCGGGTAGCCTCCCACAATAAGTTGGGTGAATTTTGGCCCATTCCTCCTGACAGAGCTTGTGTTACTGAGTCAGGTTTGTAGGCCTCCTTGCTCGCACGCGCATTTTCAGTTCTGCCCTCAAATTTTCTATAGGATTGAGGTCAGGGCTTTGTGATGGCCACTCCAATACCTTGACTTTGTTGTTCTTAAGCCATTTTGCCACAACTTTGGAAGTATGCTTGGGGTTAATGTCCATTTAGAAGACCCATTTGCGACCAAGCTTTAACTTCCTGACTGATGTCTTGAGATGTTGCTTCAATATATCCACATAATTTTCCTCCCTCATGATGCCATCTTTTTTGTGAAGTGCACCAGTCCCTCCTGCAGCAAAGCACCCCCACAACATGATGCTGCCACCCGCGTGTATCATGGTTGGGATGATGTTCTTCAGCTTGCAAGCCTCCCCCTTTTTCCTGCAAACATAACAATGGTCATCATGGCTAAACAGTTCTATTTTAGTTTCATCAGACAAGAGGACATTTCTCCAAAAAGTACAATCTCTGTCCCCATGTCCAGTTGCAAACCGTAGTCTAGCTTTTTTATGGCGGTTTTGGAGCAGTGGATTCTTCCTTGCTGAGTAGCCTTTCAGGTTATGTTGATATAGGACTCGTTTTACTATGGATATAGATAATTTTGTACCTGTTGCCTCCAGCATCTTCACAAGGTCCTTTGCTGTTGTTCTGGGATTGATTTGCAGGAGACAGAACACGTCTTCTTCCTGAGCGGTATGACGGCTGCATGGTCCCATGGTGTTTATACTTGCGTACTATTGTTTGTACAGATGAACGTGGTCCCTTCAGGCCTTTGGAAATTGCTCCCAAGGATGAACCAGTGTCCTTGCTTTTGTCCATTAAAATAACATCAACTTGATCAGAAATACAGTGTAGACATGGTTAATGTTGTAAATGTCTATTGTAGCTGGATGATTTTTAATGGAATATCTACATAGGCGTACAGTGGCCCATTATCAGCAACCATCACTCCTTTGTTCCAATGCACGTTGTATTAGCTAATCCAAGTTAATCATTTTAAAAGGCTAATTGATCATTAGAAAACCCTTTAGCAAGTATGTTAGCACAGGTAAAAACGGTTGTGCTTATTAAAGAAGCAATAAAACTGCCATTCTTTAGACTAGTTGAGTATCTGGAGCATCAGCATTTGTGGGTTCGATTACAGGCTCAAAATGGCTAGAAACAAATAACTTTCTTCTGAAACTCGTCAGTCTATTCTTGTTCTGAGAAATGAAGGCTATTCCATGCGAGAAATTTCCAAGAAACTGAAGATCTCGTACAACGCTGTGTACTACTCACTTCACAGAACAGCGCAAACTGGCGCTAACCAGAATAGAAAGAGGAGTGGGAGGCCACGGTGCACAACTGAGCAAGAGGACAAGTATGTTAGAGTGTCTAGTTTGAGAAACAGATGCCTCACAAGTCCTAAACTGGCAGCTTCATTAAATAGTACCCGCAAAACACGTCTCAACATCAACAATGAAGAGGCAACTACAGATGCTGGCCTTCTAGGCAGAATTCCTTTGTCCAGTGTCTGTGGTCTTTTGCCCATGTTCATCTTTTCTTTTTATTGGCCAGTCTGAGATTTTTGCAACTCTGCCTAGAAGGCCAGCAGCCCGGAGTCGCCTCTTCACTGTTGACGTTGAGACTGGTGTTTTGCGGTACAATTTAATGAAGCTGCCTCTTTCTATTCTGTTGTATTTAGCTCATGTGACAAATACAATTTGATTTGATTTATACAGTGCATTAGGAAAGTATTCAGACCCCTTAATTTTTTCCATATTTTGATACCTTATTCTAAAATGTATTAAATATTTTTCCCTTATAAATCTACACATAATACCCCATAATGACAAAGGGTCTGAATATTTATGTAAATAAGGTATTTCGTTTTTTATATATATACATTTGCAGAAAATAAAAAAATAAAATCCCTTCGTTATGTGGTATTGTGTGTAGATTGCTGAGGATGTTTTATTTCATCCATTTTAGAATAAGGCTGTAATGTAACAAAATGTGGGAAAGTCAAGGGGTCTGAATACTTTCCGAAGGCACTGTATGTAGTGAGAAAGCAAAGACAGCCAGACAAACATAGTATACTCTGTCCCTCAGCATGCCCACGTACAACAATTTCCCATTTTACCAGTGCTTGGAAATCTCAGGGGAACTACAGATACTACTGAGAAAGGTTATTTTTCCCAGAGACTTGCCATGAAGTCTGTTTATCCATCCTAACTGGACATTGTAAAATAGTGTAATCTTCAAACAAAGCCAAATGTTCTAGCATTGAAAGTGCGGTGGCCAGTCTCCGGGACAGCTTATAGAGGATCAAGGATGATGAAGCTCTATTCTGTGTCTGTGGGGACTGTGGGGAAGTTGAGGGATCCAAACCGTTTCAGTTTAACCCAAGTGGCTGAGAAAAAACTGTACCTGCCTCGCATACAAGTAGAAAATCATGTAGCCTCATCCACATATAATAATCAAATCAAATCAAATTGTATAGGTCACATACACATAGTTAGCAGATGTTATTGTGAGTGTAGCAAAATGCTTGTGCTTCTAGTTCCGACTGTGCAATAATATCTAACAAGTAATCTAACAATTCTACAACAACTACCTAATAAACACAAATCTAAGTAAAGGGATGGAATAATAATATATAGATATAAATATATGGATGAGCGATACCCGAGCGGCATAGGAAAGATGTAATAGAGGGTATATACATAAGGGATGAGTAATGCAAGATATGTATACATCATTATTAAAGTGCCATTATTATCGTGACTAGTGATCCCTTTGTTAAAGTGGCCAATGATTTCAAGTCTGTATGTAGGCAGCAGCCTCTCTGTGTTAGTGACGGCTGTTTAACAGTCTGATGGCCTTGAGATAGAAGCTATTTGTCAGTCTCTCGGTCCCAGCTTTGATGCACCTGTACTGACCTAGCCTTCTGGATGGTAGCGGGGTGAACAGGTAGTGGCTCGGGTGGTTGTGGTCCTTGATGATCTTTTTGGCCTTCCTGTGACATCGGGTGCTGTAGGTGTCCAGGAGGGCAGGTAGTTTGTCCCCGGTGATGCAGTGTGCAGAGGTTGTTGGCGTGTACAGTTGCCGTACCAGGCAGTGATACAGCCCGACAGGATGCTCTCAATTTTGCATCTGTAAAAGTTTGTGAGGGTTTTAGGTGACAAGCTCAAATTTCTTCAGCCTCCTGAGATTGAAGAGGCGCTGTTGCACCTTTTTCACCACACTGTCTGTGTGGGTGGACCATTTCACTTTGTCCGTGATGTGTACTCAGAGGAACTTAAAACTTTCCACCTTCTCCACTGCTGTGCCGTTGACGTGGATATGGGGGTGCTCCCTCTGCTGTTTCCTGAAGTCCACAATCATCTCCTTTGTTGACGCTGAGTAAGAGGTTGTTTTCCTGACCCCACACTCCGAGTGCCCTCACCTCCTCCCTACAGGCTGTCTCGTCGTTGTTGGTGATGAAGCCTACTACTGTTGTGTAGTAATAACAGTGCATCTTAATGTAAGTCAAAGAGGAAGTAATACTTAATCTTGTCAATATGGGGGCGCTGTTTTCACTTTGTAAAAATTCGTTACCAAATTAAACTGCCTCATACTCAATTCTTGCTCGTACAATATGCATAGTATTATTACTATTGGATAGAAAACACTCTCTAGTTTCTAAAACCGTTTGAATTATATCTGTGAGTGAAACAGAACTCAAGTTGGAGCAAACTTCCTGTCAGGAAGTGAGAAATCTGAAATCAGGCAGTCTGTTCCAGGGTCAGTTTATTAATTTGCATGTATTCTATTGGCCGACATGCACTGCATACGCCTTCCCCAAGATGTCAGCAAGCAGTGAGAATTGGAATGGAGTTGCTAGGCAGATCTGAGGCCATATAAAGGGTCTTGGAACGTGGGGTGCACTCTTTTCAACGTTCGCCATGACGCGAGACAGACCTCAGGATGGCATTCTGGAAAGCTCTCGTTATAGGCCTTAGATATATCCTGCTCTGATTTTATTCGATATAGGTTTTAAAAACATCATAATGTAGTTATATTAAACCAAGTTATATCAGTTTATATCAGTATATTGCGATTTTCTGAATTTTCTTAGTGCTGCGTTATAGTGAGTTGGACACGTCTTCGCCACATGGCTAATGTTTACTGCTAATTCCAAAGTTGAAGGCGACAATCTATAACCGAGCAACGATTCTTCTGGACAAAGGACAACTTGCCCAAGATTCTGATGGAAGCTCATCAAAAAGTAAGAACTATTTAGGATGTTAATTCGTTGTTCTGTTGAAAAATGTAAAACTACTATTCCGCCATTAATTTCGGTGCGGTCTCGCTTTAACGCACGCTGTATGTCGTAGTAACGTTAATTTAAAAAATCTAACACAGCGGTTGCATTAAGAACTAATGTATCTTTCATTTGCTGTCCAACCTGTATTTTTTAGTCAAGTTAATGATTAGTTATTGATTAGATTAGGTGCCTCTCCCAAGATGTCTCCCGACATTTTCTTTGCAGCTTGGCTACTATTCTCATTGTTTAATTAATTAACAATAATATTGTCAAACATAAAATGATAGCGTGAACAAAGGTAGTGAATTAATTTTGAAAGTGTTTTACAGTGTTATCACATGCCATACAGAATTAGAACTGCACAAATACAGCGTAATTGTACTCTCGCTTGGGGGTTAAAAGATTCACATTCGCAACAGGCGGCTATGCCACTCTTTCAAGAACTATGCTATTTGACAGTCACCCAATCAATTATGCATTAATCAAGTAATACAAATTCTTCCCAGCTGTTTAGTGTACAATTGTTTGCCAGAGGGCAACAACTTATTGTGGTAATTAGGACTGTTTGACTTCCTTTGCTCTGACAGTGTTGCGCATGGCGAGAGTGGCACAGACAATCAGGCCTCCCTTGTAGGGGATTCTGCTCTTCAGTGGATTCGGGGATGACTGCCTAAGGGTTTTAAACTGTACAGAATCTCAAATCCATAACATATTCATTATCAATAAGAGTACATTCCTGAGGTGATGGAAGCGTCCTATTGATTTTCCGGTCTTGGTAAACAGCTTATGGCTTGAAGCAAAGTCAATTTTAATAGCTGTCATTCATCTTATTTGTTTAAAGGTGGCCTAGTCTATTTGCATAAATGTAGAATATTGATTCCATATTTCTCGTTAGTTGAGGACTATCTGTGGAGAAGAAAATTGCACAGGCTATGATAGCTAATCCACGCCCATGATTTCAATAATGCACATTCAATCATCCTAAAACCTTCGGGGCAGGACAAATCCAAATCCCTACATGCCTGTATTAAGAAGGCAAAACAGGCTGTCTCTTCCTGCCTGGGTAAGAGTGGAGAATTTCCCAACAATAGCTGCCACTCTGGGTGTCATTTTAGTCATATTGAAAACTGTTTGGTGGATCTTCAGTTACAGTAAAGGAAATCATTAGAGGGATTTGAAAGGACATAGAGAACCATCACTGTCATCATATTTCACTGATCCTTTTCACAAGTTTTGGGGGGCCTGAAAACCTTTTGATCTTTTCCAGAAAAATATTGACAGGTCTCTTCCTCGGATGATGAAGCACCCACCTAGTGAGCGTGGTCAGATGAGGAAAAATAGAGGACACATTCAGCATGCAGAGGCAAACTCCCATTGCCTCACAGGACAGTGGATGGCTAAGGTAATGGCCAGTGACTGCTACCATAGCTCATGGTAATGATGGGTTCACTGAGGAATACTGTGTACCTCTGTAACCCCATATATGTTCTCCTTTTAACTCTGCTTGGGTCCCCAGTATAACATACTCAAGCTGGCATAGGTTTCCTATTTCCCCCTCTCTAAATTAGCTGCCTAGCGATATTAGCATAGAATACTGACAGATTCGGCTCCTGACCTTTAAGAATGCTGGCATTCATAAAAATGGAGGGGAATAAATCATTTTTTAAAAATGGATTCTTTGGTTATTTCATGTAAGATCTCCCAATGGCCTGAGACAGACTCACGTATTCTCCCTGCTGTAGAAGTCTGTTCTACTAATTAAACTGCAAGGAAACCGCCCACATAAAGGCTTTCAATTCTCTTTGCTATCTGCTCAAATCACTTTCAATTTAAAGAACAAACCAGTGATATGTGAGGAATGGGACTTACTGTTAACTGACTGGTTGGAACTGCCTCAAACCCTGGTGCTCTCCCCAAGAGGTTTAAGGCCCAATCGAAAAAAGAAATGCAGCTGCTTTTATGTTTTTAAAGAGCATGCTCGCACACATGCCTTTTGTAGATTCAGACTCTTAACCCCAGTTGTCCGACAGTGAGAAGGACCTATTCAAAAGGCGAGCCATTACCCGCCAAAGACAGATACATTGACACTTTGAATTCAGCTGGCATTTATTTTAAAACTTCAATTAACGGGTCACATTTACGACTGCCAAAGACGGAGCGTGAGTAGCCCAACAAAAGCTTGTCCTTTTCACAGCGGCACCACCCTTGAGTGTGCCACCTAAACTATCCCATGCACAGCGAAACAGTCTAAGCACTCACCAAATTACATTGGAAAACAGCAAATTGGCCGGCTTATTGCAAAGTGCACATTACAAAAATAAGAGCAAATTCATTAGCAATGTGAAGGCTGCTACTGGGTTGGATGTGCGATTATCCTTGCACTAGGAGTGTAAGTCCTTATCCCTACATTACACTCAGAACATTTCATTATTGAAAATTCACATCTCAAAATAGAAGATGAATATCATATAAGGACATGTAGGCTACTTACAGACAACGTGACATTTTTATCTTCGCTTTTGTTTTGTCATATTTAAATTCTACACTTGCATGACATTTATACCTGTTGCTCCTGTCCCTTTCACTACACTCCACCCATGTTTTGTGCTCAACTCTTAAACCTGCCTACAATACATTATGCAAAATGCCTGGAACTGCAATTGTTGCAATTAAGCACATACAAACCTTTAAAAGGGCCATGCATTCAAAATTCAGTTTTGACCAATAACAAAGAGTTCCAAACCTCTGCCAATAACAGCTAGTTAAGGTTACATATCCTTCATTACATTAGGCCTCTCCAATTAGGTGCCTCATTCAGACCACACCTAGCAAAATATATTTTAGAAATTAGTTTTGCTAAAAAGCAATGAAAAAATATATACAGTGCATCTGGAAAGTAGACAGACCCCTTGAATTTTTCCAAATTTTGTTACGTTACAGGCAAATTTTTATCCTCATCTACACACAGTACCCCATAATGACAAAGCAAAAACAGGTTGACATTTTTGCAAATTTATCAAAAAAATAAATGAAATATCACATTTACTTAAGTATTCACACTTTACTCAGTACTTTGTTGAAGCACCTTTGGCAGAGATTACAGCCTCGAGTCTTCTTGGGTATGACGCTACAAGCTTGGCACACCTGTATTTGGGGAGTTTCTCCCATTCTTCTCTGCAGATCCTCTCAAGCTCTGTCCGGTTGGATAGGGAGCCTCGCTGCACAGCTACTTTCAAGTCTCTCCAGAGATTTTTTGATCGGATTCAAGTCCGAGCTTTGGCTGAGCCACTCGAGGACATTCAGAGACTTGTCCCAAAGCCACACCTGTATTGTCTTGGCTGTGTGCTTAGGGTCGTTGTTCTGTTGGAAGGTGAACCCTCAATTGAATTTACCACAGGTGTACTCTAATCAAGTTGTAGAAACAGCTCAAGGATGATCAATGGAAATAGGATAGCAAAGAAACTGAATACCTATGTAAATAAGCTATTTCTGTTTTTTATTTGTAATACGTTTGCAAAAAAAAAAAAAAAAAACTGTTTTCACTTTGTCATTATGGGGTATTGTGTTTAGGTGGTTGAGGAAAATGTTTGATTTAATCCATTTCAGATTACGGCTGTAACGTAACAAAATGTGGAAAAAGGGAAAGGGACTGAATACTTCCGAATGCACTGTATACCATTTTAATGGGAAATTATTACAGTAAGGTACATAATTGTTACCCAGAAATTATTTGATATTGAAAAAAATGGGTTGCAATGGGCCTTTAATAAATCTGCCCCAAAGTCCCTTAATGCCTTGCCACTTTAGTCAACAGCAACACAGGCGGGCTCTTAAGATTTATCTACATAGCCCGTAGACATCCCCCTATCTGCTGAGAAAACCTTTCAAAGCTGGTGCTCTTCCTACAATATCCCAACTTCTTCTGGTTTTTGTCCACAACAATTTTTTAAGTGGGTTGCAGCGTTTTGAGGGTCTGTGGGGAATCAGCCCTTGTGTTTGTTTCCAAAAAAACAATGTTATACACAGATTTTTTCCAGTTAACAAAAGCCTGGTTGACTGCACAATGGATCGTGATTAGATTAAAGCTGCACTGTAAGAACCCTGGCATCCATTAAGGCCCGTTTTATCTCCCTGGACAGTGCCTAAATGGGACAGTTGCATTCTTCGGTTAAGTATCCTCAGCGAAGGACACACGGGAGGTCTGTATTTGTCCAAACAACTTACTGTAGCGTACTGTATCATAAAATGTTAACTCTGTTCAAGAAGGTCTGCTTCAGTGTTCTAACAGTCCACTTAAACCTTCTATCATAGAGCATAGGCTTAGAGACTGACATCTCCAACTGCAGTTGACATTTTTATTTGACCTTTATTTAACTAATCAAGTCAGTTTATTAAGAACAAATTCTTATTTTCAATGACGGCCAAGGAACAGTGGGTTAACTGCCTTGTTCAGGGGCAGAACGACAGGTTTTTACCTTGTCAGCTCTGGGATTTAATCTTGCAGCCTTTCGGTTACAAGTCCAATGCTCTAACCACTAGGCTACCTGCCGCCCAATAGCATATGAAATGTCAAAAGTTTTGACTACATTAGATCTTATGACCTGATTCGACATCAGCTGCAGGGATGTTTTAAGATATTCATTATACCACGTTTATGGACAATGTAAAGTAGCCTTTTGAAGGGTTAAGGTTTAAGTGAAACATTACCTCCTACACTGTACAGTGCAAGTGGCCGGCTCCAGGTCATTAAACGGTGGGTTTCTAACCTAATAATATGATAATATGGAACTCTTCTGGTGAAAACCAATAGTGCTCTCATAACAGGTCTCGCTGCTGAATTTCATTATTGCTCCATTATTTCACAGAGAATGGAAAGCATATATTTTTCATCAGGGGGTTCAGGGTATCACTATATCCTGTAGCAGATACAGCATAGAATGCATGAGACGTTCCTTTCCATATGTTTTGCATTTTGTACAGAGACCTGCATGATCACTATCTGATGATGTGTTTGTTTTTTATCAATGTGATATAGGTACAATTCATAACAGCAGAGTCATCTTTGCACATAACAGCAGTTCTCAATTTGTAAGTATCTCTCTAGCTGAGTATGTTGCACCAGACACAAACAGGAATTCATTGATTTCAGTCTCACCTTCGGTCAGGCCCATGTGGATGCTCCAGTAGCTCTGTAGACACTGCAGCTCTTTCTTCATGCCCCTTTTACAGCGACAGTCATACAGCGGGCTGACCAGCAGCACCTCCAGGGCAGCCTGGCACTCCCTGTTGGCCAGCATGGTGTCCCTCTCTCTGCCCACCAGGCACTGCCGCATCACCCGGTAGCGGGAGCTGCACTGGGGGTTCTGGTTGCACATGTCACTGGCCCTCACGCAATCCACCCAGCCATGGGCACCCGTCCCAGCCAGGGCCGAATAGGAACCGCCCGAGGAGTACGCAACTCCGTCTGAGGGAGAGAAAGGAGGCTCTCTCATTGGTCTAACTGAATAGAGTTACACATGCATGGACATATTTGATGGATTTGCTGTAGATACCACTGGTGCTGTATAAACATTTCATTTGGTGTAAGGTAGTGTTTCCAAAACCTCTCCTTGAGTACCCCCAGCTGTTCCATGTGTTTGATATATTACAGAATTAGCACACCTGATTCAACAGATGAAGGGCTTGGTGATAAGTTGACAAATTGAGTGCTAGCACTGGAGTACATTAAATAAGTGGAATAGCTGTGGGGTACTCAAAGAGAGGTTTAGAAAACACTGGTGTCAGGGTTGTTTCTGATCATACAACATTTTGTTTATGAATATGAAACATGCAGAGAAAACATTCACATCTAAGGAAATGCAATGAATTAATGGTGTAATCATCCAATGGGCAAAACCGGTTGCAATGAATCCATTCTGATGGTTGTTGTGACGTCACGGTCGCCATGGTTTTCTGACCACTTATGACAATTTATTTAATGTCTCAATGTTGTCATGAAAGAGACATCTTTAACTGGTTATAATCTAGTTATTTGATGTAGCCACAACCAATTTACAACCAGAATGATGACATCCCATGCCATATGTTGTACACTGGGCACCATATATTGGTCCTCAACCCTCTTAATGATGTAATATTTCTCTTCTCTCAAGAGAGGAAAGGACAATCTCAGCGGACAGAATTTGGCATGGGATGTCATAATGACATAATTTTCTGGTAGAAACGTCAGATTACCAGAGGAAATACATCATATTTTGGTTGTTATCTGGTCAGATAACCAGATTAGAACCAGTTAAAGAAGTTTTGTCCAGTCGCTAAAGATATTTATTAAAAAAAAAACATTTTACAATCAGTATACAACCTGACCATGACGTCATTGCAACCGGTTCTGCTGAATGGGATGAAACAGGTGCAAGATTTTCGACAACTACACCCAGGAACCACAGGTTGGTGGCACCGTAATTGGGGGAGGGGGGGGGGGTTGTGGTAATGGCTGGAGTGTGAGTAAGTGGAATGATATCCAATACATCCAATGCCATTCCATTCGCGCCGTTTCAGCCATTTTTATGAGCCGTCCTCCTTTCAGCAGCCTCCACTGCCAGGAACAGATCCAAATATGGTAGACTTGTTTAACAAGTCAATATAGGTCATGTTCATAGCACACACACATTTGGCACATCCCCTAGCTATGAGATATTCTTCAGTCTATTATCTGTTATGCTTCATGGTCATTGATCTCAATGCACTTACCTTGGGAATATTAACGTCGTACCATATTGTTATTGTACATGACAGTCAAATCAATAAAACCAAAATATTGAAGGCAAAATAAAGGCTTATCTCTTGAATGGAGTAGACAAACACCAACTCCAATATAGATGGAAAGAGTGATTTGAGCGAAACCTCAGGTCGTTCTAAACCTGCAAACTGCTGAGGGGGGATATTGCTAGAGACTTTGCAATAAAGTAGAGGGAGTGTGCAGTAAAACTAAATTATTCAAATAACCATTATCCTAACAGATAAATTGAACATCTTCTACCACAAAGACAGATCATCCTCATCATCCTCATCATCATCATGTTTAGGCCATTCATTAATTGTATGTGTTTTTTTGACTCTCTCAATCTTAATCAAATAAGCAGATGAGAATGAGATGCCAAGAGACAATACATATCTGCTCTAAAAACAATTTGGAGTAGGTAAAATGTTGCACCTAATAGACTCTAACATGCGCTCTATGGGTAATTACGGAAATAATGTCAATGTAATTGATTTAATGACACAATACTAAAATGTAAGATTGATTTCATAATGAGTAGGCTATAGTCGAAACAGCATCAAATGAAAGAGCCTACTGAATGTATTATGTTCAGAACAATTACTAAACTATCCCCACGCATGTAATGTTATGGAATGAATGGTTTTATCTAATAGTAAACTTAAGAAACATAAAAATATGAATGTCTCACCTAATAGAAAAAGAACGAAGTAGAAATAAATCCACATCATGACGAATTAAAAGCCTTATTAGATTCAGAGTCAAGAATCTGTAAAAGCGGGGATCCGATTTAATTATCTTCCTCTTGTAAACGTGTTGTAAATCCCTTTCCAAATATTTTATTCCGGCGTAACTAAGTGTGACAATTTGAATATCCTCTGAAAAAACTCCAGTTATTACGGAACTCGGTTTTACAATTTCCCCGTCTCAATAATCCACCAATTTCAAAACACAAAAATAAAATGTCAAAATCCCCTTGGTAAAGGAATTCA
Organism: Salvelinus fontinalis; assembly: GCF_029448725.1. NCBI lineage: Eukaryota > Metazoa > Chordata > Actinopteri > Salmoniformes > Salmonidae > Salvelinus > Salvelinus fontinalis. The sequence continues at coordinate 19,045,964 of NC_074668.1, read as the reverse complement.
AATCCCTTTAAGAAATTATTTCAGGTATAAACTGTACATATCGAATGAACTGTGGCATCTCCGCATCAAGAGCTCTGCTGATCCAGTTCGGAGCTCCCTGACTTGAAACGAGAAGCAAAGAAAATAATTCGGCAACGATATTGATGTCAAATAACTTTTCACAATGACATTTCTCTGGAGGTTTATGGAAACTACAGCTACTAGCCTACGCAGGAGGGTCACTGGTGAGTGCAGACTTGACCAGACTTGACTCTCCAAAAGCGGCGCGCGTCTGACTTTAGTGCGAGTCTCTGCGCTTCTTTTTGAGTGTTCTGGGATCACAGGAGTTCATTTAATGAGCTTCGGAAAACCAGAAGAGGGCGATGCTGACTCACTCGTTTACTGAAAAACTATTAACACCGCTATCTTTGCAATAATGGTTTCTCTCAAATTATTATGAGAGTCCATCTTCCGGTTGACACAGCTCGATTAGGTCTACTCTGTTATAGTCTACGCATGGAAATAATGTTCAGTGGATTGTGACATTTGGGAATCGGCTGTCTTTTATGTCGTGCTTCCACAATCTGCTAGCTCATTCACTATAAAACGAACGTCCTCTTTTAAAGTCAAGGCAGGACATGTGCATGTTCCTTCACATCGCTAAATGCGTAATAAATGTTGATTTATTTGTCAGATACTTTCATGAGATCACATTTTTACCCTACTTTTTCTATGTCAATGCCAGCTCATAACGTGTAGGGCTACACACGAAACTAATGCAGGCCTACCAGTCAAACAGTTATGAAATGCAGACTTGTCATATAGCAGAGATGATAACAAAAGCGTCATTCATTTCAGCTATATCCCATAATTTCATTTCATGTCGCATTAGAATGTTGGTCTCAAATGTAGAGGGTTAAGGGACACAATGCATTGTATTGTGTCAATGCCAAGGATGCCATGAAGTAAACGTTGATGCTCCATTTTTCTAAATGTTCGAATTTTCAAGTCTTTCAAATATATGACTTGGTTGTGCTTCATTGCTTAAATAGGCCCTGGCCATCATACATTTTTTACAAATCTTGAAAACAAAGTCTCTATTTAGAGACATGCACATTTGACAAACTGCATAGCCAGTGCCTAATAATGATGGTAAACTGTCAGGCAGGCTAATATCCCAGACAAAATAGGCTTGTGTGTTATCTGAGAATCAGGTTCATTTTGACCTGTTGGCAAGGCTGATCTCCTTTACAGAGCTTTCTTCCACTTCCACATGAATAATCGGATGATTCCAGTGGTGTGATGTGGATTAGCCCCACAATGCAAATCAGTGACTTAGCCCCAAAATTGTGAATGATCTTTTCCCTCATAAATTATCAATTTCTAATGCTGCACACACAAATCCTTTTCATGCAGTGCTCTGTCAGGCTATCAGACTCCTTAGTGGGAGTTGGTTCTTGTTGACATGGTACACCATGGCTATCTCCATGGGTATATAATTGCTCCACTGTAGCATCGCAAAACATCTGCAGTGTGTACAATGAGAGAGAACAGAGTTATACTAGATGTTGCCTAGTTTTGCAGACTTATAGGCTAGCTTTCCCATAACACGACCAGGAACATTACTACACAGGCCATACATCAAACTCAATTGCTGAAGGGCCGATGGTCTGTGAGTTTTCACTCCTCCCTTGTACATTATTGATCAATTAATGTCACTAATTAGTTAGGAACTCCCCTTACCTGGTTGTCTAAGTCTAATGCTGTGTTCATAACCAAGAGGGAAGGTGCTAATTTCCAGGTGTGAAGTAGTAAATACGAGTTGGATGCATTCATATACTTTGAACTCGTTGAGAAACGCTTATTGGCTAATGGCAAACAAGCTGCATCAACAATAAACGTAACATAGCTATCATGCACGCAAACAAATTAAAGTGTTCAAAAACCATATTAATAGATTGCTTTTAATAAAGAATGCTTTGTTGTTGCATTTAACTGCCAAAAATGCTGTTTTCGAGGTCATTTCCTTAGTAGGTGATGTCAGAGGTCAGCATGTGGGAGAAGTTGGAGCTCAGATAGACGAGTTTCACACTAGTAATTATCAGTTCGAGGGGCACTCAAGTGGATTTTTCTCAGCTGTACGTGGTAAATACCACCTTCCCACTTGGTTATGAATGCAGGGTAAATTGGCACACGAATTGAAAGGAAATAACGAAAACCAGGAGACACATGGCCTTCCAGAAATTTTGTTTGACACCCCTGCATTAAATGTATCTAATTACGAGAATGAGTAATTTCTCAAACTTTTCTCCACCACGAAGTGTGAGTGATTTAAAATGAACATGGGGGTGTTTCGTAAATATTATTCACAAAATCCAACCATTTGACAATATGCAAATTAGTGCCACATTTATTCAAATGTCGATACAGGCGGTCCCTGACGGCCTCCCCTCATACCAATGTTCCTGCCCTTTGGATAGACCACTAATTAATTTGAATATTTGAGTACAAAGATTAGTTAAGCATGACTGATTAGATTAGGAATTATGGGGTAATTAATAAGTAACCTAGGGAGACCTGGCTTGAATGGAAAATATTATTAAATAGGCAGCCGTTTGCTACTTCCACTGCTCTTTCAGTCTTCCTGCTCCCACTAATATGTGTGCAACCCTCTGGACTACATTCCCTTCAGTGACCAGCTAGCAGCTAAATTATGACATTGACAATGACAATTCTAAAGTATTGAGAAACGAATCTAGATTTGCAATGCATTCTACAGTTGTATTGTAACAACTACATCTGTTTCCGTCTATGAAAAGAATGTGTTTGTAAGTCCCCCTTACAGTGGGCCATGACAACTGGATGAAATGCAATCTGAGTTTTCAATGTGACCTTCCTTTAGCTCTCAGTGGTGGCTATTGAATGCTGAAAGCCATTTGTTTTACTGGCATTTTGGACAATGTCCATTTTATATCACATTACTTAAACTGAAATTACATTTCCTGGAGGCATTTTCATGTTTTGTAAGTGCACTGCACGGCTATGGGAGTATAGTATTTCAAATGCGTACATGTTATGAAACACTTTGAAGATCGGAAATTAAACAAGTAAAACTCATTTCACTTCAGAGCCTCAGTTGACTTCTTGTAATTTGCTGTAGAGAAAATTAGTTGCCGCAGAAATATTTGATGAAATATTGACACTGATTGTGAATACCAAAGTAGTGAAAAACCGGCACAAGTTTTAGTCCAAGGTCTACAGTTAATGTCCATGAAAAACACCAGATCAGTCACCAACATCATTTACTTACAAAGCAGGGTACCTTTTGATAAGGATATGACATAGATAGATGTGTCTACAGACTGACATTTTAACAGGGTCTGAGGAACTGGTTCTCCTCAGTTCTGTGATATCAATAAATCAATTAGATGTATTTATAAAGCCTTTCTACCTTAGCAGTTGGTACAAAATACTTCATAGTGCTATAAAAATCCAATGTATTACTTCATTATTATTGTTATTATTATTATAGAACCCCAGCCTAGACCCCAAATAGCAAGCAGCAGAAGTACAGTGGCAGGTGAAAACTCCCTAGAAGGAACAAACCTCGAGAGTCTTAGCCTCAAGAGGAACAAGACTCAGAGGAGAGGGCCTTCCTCCTCTGGCTGTACCGAAAATGGTCCAAGAGTACTGCAGTAGTTAGAGATGTTAACTTAACCGCATCAGAAAAGACATCTATGGATGGAGTAATTTCATAAGCAGAATGCTGAAGGGGTTGTGACGTTAGCATTTTCAGTGCATCTCATTGAATACTCCATGAGTTCCAAATGGAATGTTGACTGGAACCTCTGCCCGGCCCAGCTCCGTGAAAGTCTTGGCATCCAGAATCAGCAGGAACGTGCTTTTCTCCTGGAAACAGAAGTATCGAGATGGTTGTACAATGTTATGTCAAAGGTAATTCATCAATGGTGAATATGCATGTTTGTTGTTGTTTTTATTGTGGATTATGTTGTTGTTATTGTTGTTGTTTACAGTTCTGGGTGTGATGATGACGGACATGACCACACCATCGTCCTCCTCGGTTGCGTTGGGCGCAGCAACAAACACAGGCTCAGATGGGAACAGACCAGGGTGACGCCATGCCTACACAGAGAAAATGTCAATATGTCCTTAAAATTGGACACAGCAGTAGGTCACTAAAAGCAGGCCTAGCAGTCTAGCTGATTCACCATTGTCTCTGAAGGTGCTATTGAGCTGTGGATAATTGATATTTTTCAGAGGGAGAGTTAGAAAAAGAAAAACCTTAAGTTTCTTGGTCTCCAGATCCATCTTCAGCAGGGAGTCGCTGAACAGGTGTCCGAAGCCGCATGCGTAGTAGTAGCGGTAAGGACGCGCGTTGTAATGGGCATAGTTGATCTGTGGGAACTCCAGGCCACCGTACTGGAACAGCTCTTCATCATAGAGTTCCTCGTGTGTACAAAGCACCTGCAGCACACCCCAAAGAGAGAAAGACATGTCAGGTAGCCATGACAACAAAACCACATTTTCTTTTCATCAGCCAGAACACATGCGTCACAATGCCAGGGGTTAGCATTAGCAGACGTAGTTGCCATGTACAGAATTATGAGTAAAGGGTTGCTGGTTCAATTGTGCTTGAGTGCTGTGCTTCCCCTCTGGGAGCAACAATACTGAGTTTGTGTTTCAGCCTAAACAGCAAGCCCATCACTTAGGGCCCTATTCAATCCGCATCGCGGAAGTTCAACGCTAAAACCCAATTCAAATTTTAAGGCAATGTTCCCATGTTGGCAGAGACTGCATTTATGGTTAACGCTGCATATTTCGGCTTAATCGGAAATTGCCCTTACATTTCAATGGTACAATCTGTAACGCTTCAGCAATACAGAAAATAATACAGCCCTTAGTTTGCTATAAAAAGACTGGTATGAAAATGTCAATAAAACATAATCAATGGAGTAAAACAATAGTATATATAGTGTCATTATAAGATAAGACAGTTGTACTAAGCTCATCAATTTATGTTATATTCTTCAAGAATTCTATGGTTTTATCATTAATTGAAATTACAATTCATTGAACAGCAGGAAATATAACACATTTATTCATGCATAAATACACACACACACACACACACACCTTTCCACACCCAGTCTTGACCGCAGTTGCTTGACAGAAAGGCAGAGTGACAAGGTTTTGGTCGCTGGGTGTGTCATCAGTTACCGTCAGGGGTAGGACGTATCTCCGTGGAAGGTTTCTGCACATGGAGTTATAAAACTGACATAGCAGAAAACAAAAACAGACATTTTCACAAACAGACATTTTACAAACAGACATTTTACAAAACAAAACCAATTGCCTATAATTAATTATTCTTCACATATCTGTCAGCAGCTGTAGTAAGATAAATGAACTTAAAGTAACAACGAACCACAGTATGTGTGAACAGCATGTCAGCTAATCTGTTGCATATGTTCGCAGTGGGCAGGATATCATTGTGAATTGTTCTTGTAGTTTTATAACTACTCAGTGGTTGAGATCTAGTGCAAATCAAAACAAATTGTATTTGTCACATGCTTCGTAAACAACAGGTGTCAACTAACATTGAAATGGTTACTTATGGGCGATGCAGTCTCATTCCCAACAAGGCAGAGAGAAAGAACATAGAGAAATAATAGAGAAGTAAAACATGTAATAATAAAAGTCATAATAAATACACAACGAGTAAAGCTAACTTGGCTAAATAAAAAGTTGAATCAAATTGTATTTGTCACATGCGACGAATACAACAGGTGTAGACCTTACAGTGAAATGCTTACTTACAAGCCCTTAACCAACAATGCAGATTAAGAAATAGAGTTAATAAAATATTTTCCAAAAAAACTAAAGTAAAAAAATTCTAATCAATCACAAGGTAACACAAGAAATGTACATAACAATAACGAGGCTATGCACAGGGGGTACCGGTACCAACTCAATATGCAGGGGTATAGGTTAGTCGAGGTCATTTGTAAATTGACTATGCATAGATAATAAACAGTGAGTAGCAGCAGTGTAAAAAAAATGGGGAGGGGAGGGTCAATGTAAATAGGCATTTGATTAGTTTAGTTGTTCAGCAGTCTTATGGCTCTTGCCATGCGGTAGCAGAGAGAACAGTCTATGACTTGGGTAACTGGAGTCTTTGACAATTGTTTGGGCCTTCCTCTGACACCGCCTAAAATATAGGTCCTGGATGTCAGGAATCTTGGCCCCAGTGATGTACTAGGCCGTATGCACTACCCTCTGTAGCGCCTTCCGGTAAGATGCTGAGCAGTTCCCATACCTGACGGTAATGCAACCGGGCAGGATGCTCTCAATGGTGCAGCTGTATAACTTTTTCAGGATCTGGGGACCCATGCCAAATCTTTTCAGTCTCCTGAGGGGGAAAAGGGGTTGTCATGCCCTCTTTACAACTGTCTTGGTGTGTTTGGACCATGATAGTTTGTTGGTGATGTGGACACCAAGGAACTCTTGACCCTCTCCACTTCAGTCCCGTTGATGTTAATGAGGGCCTGTTCGGCCTTTCTTTACCTATAGTCCACGATCAGTTTCACATTGAGAGGTTGTTGTCCTGGCACCACACTGCCAGGTCTCTGACCTCCTCCCTGTAGGCTGTCTCATTGTTTCGGTGACCAGGTTGTGTCGTCAGCAAACTTGATGGTGTTGGAGTCGTGCTTGGCCATGCAGTCGTGGGTGAACAGGTAGTACAGGAGGGGACCAAGCACGCACCCCTGAGGGGCCCCTGTTTTGAGGATCATCGTGGCAGATGTGTTGTTGACTACCCTTACCACCTGGGGGCGGCCTGTCAGGAAGTCCAGGATCCAAGATGCAGGATGCAGAGGGAGGTGTTTAGTCCCAGGATCCTTAGCTTAGTGATGAGCTTAGTGGGCACTATGGTGTTGAATGCTGAGCTGTAGTCAATGAACAGCATTCTCACATAGGTGTTCCTGTTGTCCAGGTGGGAAAGGGAAGTGTGGAGTGCGATTGAGATTGTGTCATCTGTGGATCTGTTGGGGCGGCATGTGAATTGGAGTGGGTCTCGGGTTTCTGGCATGATGGTGTTGATATGGTAGGATATTCTTAATAGTAGATCGTCCAGTTTGTTTTCCAATGATTGCATGTTGGCCAATAATACTGAGGGTAGTGGTGGTTTACTCACTCGCCGACAAATTCTCACAAGTTACCCAGACTTTCGCCCCATGTATTTCAGTCTTTTCTTCAAGCGAATGACTGGATGATGGCCTGGTCTCCGGGAAGCAGTATATCCTTCGCGCCAGACTCACAAAAGAAAAAATATTCCTCTAGTTCAAGGGGAGTAATCGCTGTTATGATGTCCAGAAGCTCTTTTCAGTCATAAGAGATGGTAGCGGCAACATTATGTGCAAAATTAGTTACAATTTACACATTTTTACGAACTAAATAGCAAACTATTTATTTTCTGAAGGCACTGTATTTTATTAAATCCCCAAAACTAGGTTTTAATTTGCTAAGTTATATTAGGGCTGGTAAAAGCATCAAAGGTACTATAGCTATGCTGGTCTACTGCCCTTCAAGCAACATGTATTCACCACTGTTTCAAACAACCTACTTTTAGACAGGGTACCAGTATAATATAGTATATTTGTGTGTGTTTGTGTGTATACAGTTGAAGTCGGAAGTTTACATACACTTAGGTTGGAGTCATTAAAACTTGTTTTTCAACCACTCCACAAATTTCTTGTTAACAAACTATAGTTTTGGCAAGTCGGTTAGGACATCTACTTTGTGCGTGATATGAGTAATTTTTCCAACAATTGTTTACAGACAGATTGTTTAACTTATAATTCACTGTATCAAAATTTCAGAGGTTCAGAAGTTTACAGAAACTAAGTTGACTGTGCCTTTAAACAGCTTGGAAAACTCCAGAAAATGATGTCATGGCTTTAGAAGCTTCTGATAGGCTAATTGACATCATTTGAGTCAATTGGAGGTGTACATGTGCATGTATTGTCACGATTCCTACAGAAGGTGGCTCGCCTTCCTGTGCGGGTGGCGCTCAGCGGTCATCGTCACCGGCCTACTAGCTGCCACTGATCCTTTTCCCCCCTTTTCTGTTTATTGGTTTCACCTGTTTTGTGTTTGGTTGATTAGTCGGGCTATATTAACCAGTAGGCCCGCCTGCTATTTGTACGGGATTGTTTGTGTGACTAGGGTGCGCGTTTGAAGTTTACGTGTTTCCCATTTCGTGGGTTTTGTTGGACTGTTTCAGTCCCCGGTTTTGGGGCATTTGTTTTGTGTGCGCCCTGTGTTTTGTGGGGTGGCTTATGTTCACCCTTTTGTGAATTAAATAGCACTACCACTAAACTCTCTGCTTCCTGCGCCTGACTTCGCACCCACTACACCCAGATCGTTACTTGTATTTCAAGGCCTACTTTCAAACTCAGTGCCTCTTTGCTTGACATCATGGGAAAATCAAAAGAAATCAGCCCCAAAAAATTGTAGACCTCTACAAGTCTGGTTCATCCCTGGGAGCAATTTCCAAATGCCTGAAGGTACCACGTTCATCTGTACAAACACTAGTACGCAAGTATAAACACCATGGGACCACGTAGCCATCATACCGCACAGGAAGGTGATGTGTTCTGTCTCCTAGAGATGAACGTACTTTGGTGCGAAAAGTGCAAATCCATCCCAGAACAACAGCAAAGGACCATGTGAAGATGCTGGAGGAAACAGGTACAAAAGTATCTATATCCACAGTAAAACGAGTCCTATATCAACATAACCTGTAAGGCCACTCAGCAAGGAAGAAGCCAAAACCACCATAAAAAAGCCAGACTACGGTTTGCAACTGCACATGGGGACAAAGATCGTACTTTTTGGAGAAATGTCCTCTTGTCTGATGAAACAAAAACAGAACTGTTTGGCCATGATGACCATCGTTATGTTTGGAGGAAAATGTGGGAGGCTTAAAAGCTGAAGAACACCATCCCAACCATGAAGCACGCGGGTGGCAGCATCATGTTGTGGGGTGCTTTGCTGCAGGAGGGACTGGTGCACTTCACAAAATAGATGGCATCATGAGGGAGGAAAATGCTGTGGATATATTGAAGCAACATCTCAAAACGTCAGTCAGGAAGTTAAAGTTTGGTCACAAATGGGTCTTCCAAATGGACAATGACCCCAAGCATACTTCCAAAGTTGGGGAAAAATGGCTTAAGGACAACTAAGTCAAGGTATTTGCCATCACAAAGCCCTGACCTCAATCCTATAGAAAATTTGTGGGCAGACCTGAAAAAGTGTGTGTGAGCAAGGAGGCCTACAAACCTGACTCAGTTACACCAACTCTGTCAGGAGGAATGGGCCACAATTTACCCAACTTATTGTGGGAAGCTCGTGGAAGGCTACCCGAAACGTTTGACTCAAGTTAAATAATTTAAAGGCAATGCTACCACATACTAATAGAGTGTATGTAAACTTCTGACCAACTGGGAATGTGATGAAAGAAATAAAAGCTGAAATAAATAATTATCTCTACTATTATTCTGACATTTCACATTCTAAAAATAAAGTGGTGATCCTAACTGACCTAAAACAGGGATTTTTTACTAGGATTAAATGTCAGGAATTGTGAATAACTGAGTTTAAATGTATTTGGCTAAGGTGTATGTAACTTAAACTGTGTGTGTGTGTGTGTGTGTGTGTGTGTGTGTGTGTGTGTGTGTGTGTGTGTGTGTGTGTGTGTGTGTGTGTGTGTGTGTGTGTGTGTGTGTGTGTGTGTGTGTGTGCGTGCGTGCGTGCGTGCGTGCGTGCGTGCGTGCGTGCGTGCGTGCGTGCGTTGTACCAACAAACCTTGTCCATTTCCTCCCCTGGAGCCCTGCGAAGGTTCTCTAGTGTGAAGTCTCCAATGACGTCCCCATCGTCCCCACAGCACATGTCCATTACAAGGAACCCTTTGTCCTCGTAGGCGTTGATCTGGTGAAGGGTGAACATGGGTGGGGCGCTGTACTTTACCTTGCTTAGCTATTGGATGAAACAGACCAAAAAGTCTTTAGACATATTGGTGACAAACAAGCCAATTAGAGATGAAATGGGCTGGTCCCATATGTGCACATGCTACTGGAAATGTGTAAAATCTGGAAAAACTATGGATTTCCTGGAAAAATCTATACATTCCCTGTCGCACTGGTTAATGTACAGATATTCCACAGAATCTATACATTTACCAGTGCTTTGGGGATTGAGTGGATTTCCTGGGTAATGCATAGATTGCCTTATTTTATACATTGACTGTAACCATGTAGATTGTTTGGGTCATTAACACACACCTCGCCTGTGTGTCTGTGCACCACGTGGAAGATGGTGTCGTACTGTGGCTCCCAGGTCATGACCTTGTCGAAGCTCTTGCCCTGGATCCTGAACAGCATAAACTTGAGCAGGTCCAGCTTGATGGGCTGCTCTATGAACACCACATAGTTCTCTGACATGGCTGCAGTCACACAACACAGGGGTAGAGGTAGAGCTGAGGTTATTATGGCTGCAATCACACAACACAGGGATAGAGGTAGAGCTGAGGGTATTATGTGTAGCTAAAAATACTGGCCTCCGACCGGCAACATACATTATATCCTGGGCAGGTAACATACAGTACAGTGCCTTCAGAAATTATTCACACCTCTTGACTTTTTCCACATTTTGTGTGTTACAGCCGGCTTGAAAATCTATGGCAAGACTTGAAAATAGGTGTCTAGATATGATCAACAACCAACTTGACAGGGCTTGAAGAATTTTTTTTTTTAATGTGCAAATATTGTACAATCCTGGTGTGGAAAGCTCTTAGTGTAACGGTCATCGTTGCAAGAAGAAGGATCGGACCAAAGCGCAGCGTGGTAAGTGTTCATGATTTTTATTTACACTGAACACTAGAACAAAATTACAAAGTGAGAAATGAAACCGAAACAGTCCTGTTAGGTGCTGAAAACACTAATCAGAAAATAACTACCCACAAACACAGGTGGGAAAAAGGCTACCTAAGTATGGTTCCCAATCAGAGACAACGATAGACAGCTGTCCCTGATTGAGAACCATACCGGGCCAAAACAAAGAAATACAAATCATAGAAAAATGAACATAGAATGCCCACCCAAATCACACCCTGACCAAACCAAAATAAAGACATAAAAAGCTCTCTAAGGTCAGGGCGTGACACTTAGAGACTTTATCAGAAATAATGACAGCTGTTATCGTTGCCAAATATGATTCTAACATTTATTAACTCAATGATGTGAATACTTATGTAAATTAGATATTTATTTACATTTGCAAAAATGTCTAAAAACTTGTTTTCACTTTGTCATTATGGGGTATTGTGTGTTGATGGGTGGAAAAAATATATTTAATCAATTTTGAATTCAGGCTGTAAACACAACAATGACTTATGTGGAAAAAGTCAAGGGTTATGAACACTTTCTGAATACACTGTATTTTATTAAATCCCCAAAACAAGGTTTTAATTTGCTATATTAGGGCTGGTAAAAAGCATCAAAAGTACTATAGCTATGTTGGTCTACTGCCCTTCAAGCAACATGTATTCACCACTGTTTCAAACAACCTACTTCATATTGTGAGCATATAGATTTTACCTCCAGAACGTGCTTTATGAACCAGACAGACAGACAGACAGACTGACAGACTGACGTATGCACACACACACACACACACACATGTCATCATCTGCAATCTGTTTTTTCACGTGGTTCAGTTGTCAGAGTTTTTAACCCAATTTCTTTGAGTGTAAAATAGTCATTATTCAGCTAGGCTATGGCACGCATATGTGACAATATATTTTAAACATTATGCCATGTTTAAATATATTGGGAATGCAAGTTATTGACAATATATTTTAGAATATATTGTGAGATACACATTTCAGCACATAACACCTTTCCATTCTAGAGCTCACTCCTTCCTATCCCCTACAAAAAAGATGCATATATTCAGTATATTATGCCTCTTGTTTGTTTGCTAAACTTGAAGTATTTGTTGTTCTGTTTATTTGTTGGTTTGTTTATTTTAGATGTCAGCGTAGTGATTGTCTATTTGGTGTGATTGCCTGGGTTTGCTTGTATGTACTGTATGTTATCTTTCTTTCATTTGATTTTGTGTTCGTCTTATGTTGGCTTGCTTGTCTAGTCGTTGTCTGTATGTTAATTTTTTTTGACACACAACTGGCCTTTACAATATGTTTCCCTTTATTAATAATGTTTGTCGGAGAAATTCTCTTTAGGCTGACTACTCTTTTGTTTTGTCATATGACAAAATAAATGGGATAACTTTAAGAGAATTTGTCTTGTGACTCAATCTGTGACACCTTGTGTGTCATCCTGACCCTGTGGTTGTGTCATTGTGCGTAGCTCCATGTGGCCAGAATATCACCACAGAAGACGGGCATGTTGTGGCTCTGCCGCCCTGTAAGACAGGAGCCTGGATCGTTCCTGCCATCATGGCCTGCTACCTTCTGGTGGCCAACATCCTGTTGGTCAACCTGCTCATCGCTGTTTTCAAGTACGTTCTCTCTCTCTCTCTCTCTCTCTCTCTCTCTGTAGACCTACACTCTCCTTACGCCCACTCAGTTATACATACCAGGGCCTTGTCCAGAGACCACCCCTAGCCTTTACCCTCCAGACACTTGTGGAGATCTGAGAGGATTTTATAGGTTTAAGCAAATTGATAGGTTTAGACCAGGAGGAATTTTCACCACATTGCTTACACCTGCCCAATCCTGTCAGATCTCCACAATTGCGGGGAGGTAGGGTCTCTCAAAGTTGTTCTTTCTGGACACGGCCAAAAATGTGCATAGGATGGGTTTATTTTACTCTCCCGCACCCACTCTGTTTACTGATGTGTTTACCAGGGCCCATGCACAGCATACTCGTATATCACCAGGGTTAGATAGCTACCTAACTTATTTCCATCTGTGATCCGTGTTTGTTTTATATAGCTTAGCAAGTGATTACTTTACTAATTACCAAGAATTGCATATGAGAGGAAAGTTCCAGTGCAGATAGAGATGAAGTGTAAGAAACACGTTGTTAATACATCTGTTTTACTGGCCTTTATTAACATTTATAAACTCAGGGGTGTGAATACTTATGTAAATTAGATATTTATTGACATTTGCAAAATGTTTAAAAACTTGTTTTCACTTTGATATTATGGGGTATTGTGTGTTGATGAGTGATTTTTTTTTAAATGCATTTTGAATTCAGGCTGTAACACAACAATGACTTATGTGGAAAAAGTCAAGGGTTATGAACACTTTCTGAATATAAATCCCCAAAACTAGGTTTTAATTTGCTAAGCTAGTATATTAGGGCTGGGTAAAAGCATCAAAATGACTATAGCTATGTTGGTCTACTGCCCTTCAAGCAACATGTATTCACCACTGTTTCAAACAACCTACTTCATATTGTGAGCATATAGATTTTACCTCCAATAACGTGCTTTATGAACCAGACAGACAGACAGACAGACAGACAGACAGACAGACAGACAGACAGACAGACAGACAGACAGACAGACAGACAGACAGACAGATAGACAGACGCACATATACACACACAACCACTGAAACACACACATACATAGAGCACACAAACCAACCTCAACAATTTCTCAATTGGAGAAACAGTCAGAGAGAGGGACATACAGTTGGAGATAATACAACCGTCATGGAGATGTTTTAGCTGAGGTAGTAAAGAAAGAGGAAGTTAGGAGAGTGAGAACCAGTCATTGAAATTCAGCAACGCTGTTGTAGTGGGAGAAAGATACAGGGGGAGGTGGAGGGAGGTGATGGATGGATACTGACCGAAGCTGTGGTAGTAGGATGGTTTCCTGGAGTCAGAGGCTGGGATGGAACAGAGGACCTGAGCTCCACTGAAATCAGCCTTGTCTTCCCCCTCTACCTTCTCAGGCGGAGGCACACGGATGATGTTGTAGAAAAAGCCTGGGGTGAGACACAGCGATGGGCCAATAGAGGGTCAATTTACATTATCAATCAACATGTCAGAGGTAGCATCATATCATACATGATAATTGTGTTTATCATTAAAACGGCCAAAGCAGCCATCCTGCCACTGATTTGGTAAACAGTTGAGGGATGGGGCTATAGATTTTATTTTATCCTTATTTTATCAGGGAGTCATACTGAGACCAATGTCTCATTTGCACATGAATTACAAAAAACATATTAAAATGTATTCACTCACTACTGTAGGTTGCTCTGGAAAAGTGGCTACACAGTGTTTGTTTACAGACATTGGAGGAATGATGGGGCATGACAGTTGAACTAAGATCTTTAGGTATTTATAAGTTATATTCTTCAAGAATCAATGGGTATATATAGTCAGTTCCAAAATTATTAGCACCCTTGATAAAGATTAGCAAAAAATATAAAAAATCATACAAATACTGAGCTATATTGTATGCTAAACAAAATCGGGAAATTATATTATTTTATCCGAATACAATTGCTCAAAAAATATGATTTTGTTTAACAAGTAATAAAAAATGATTGCATTAAGTGCATTGGCACATGGATTGGAACTGGTGCTATGGTCAGATGACAGGAAAATAAAGCTATTTGGCCACACCAGTGGGGAGTTTGGCATCGATTTAGGGATGCATATGCAGAAAAGTACCTTATACCTACTGTAAAATATGGTTGTGGATCTTTGATGTTATGGGTCTGTTTGGTTCCACTGGTTCTGCAGCCCTTGTTAATAAGGTCAACGGCATCATGAACTCTTCCAAGTACCAAGACATTTCAGCCAAAAACCTGGTAGCTGCTGCCAGGAGGCCGAGAACTCTATCCTCGCAAGGTGAGAGTGTCGGAGTATTGAAGACAGGGGTGGCAAGAATTTTGACAACTTTTTTAGATGTATTTTTATGTTATTTGTTAAACAACATCTATTTCTCTGAGCAGATGTATTAGTATAAAATAATATAATTTTGTAAAAAATGTAATAGCTCAATATTTGTATTATTTATTTTATACTGTCTTTTTTGCTCATTTTTATCAAGGGTGTCAAGGGTGTCAACTTTGACCTGACAGTATATATAATTCATTTCAAAGTTAAACATGTCTAAGCAATCATAGATTGTCACTTTAAATAATAATAATTATTATTATTAAATCAAGTGATTCAATTATAGTGAAACATTTGTGTTTGTATTACTGTAGTTCATCTGCATGTATAAAATGTGCAAATTTGGTTTGATAATAAACCGACCAACCGACAGTAAGTACGTAGGTAAGTAGGTAGGTACAGTTGAAGTCGGAAGTTTCCATACACTTCAGTTGGAGTCATTAAAACTCGTCTTTCAACCACTCCACAAATTTCTTGTTAACAAACTATAGTTTTGGCAAGTCGGTTAGGATATCTACTTTGTGCATGACACAAGTAATCTTTCCAACAATTGTTTACAGACAGATTATTTCACTTATAATTCACTGCATCACAATTCCAGTGGGTCAGAAGTTTACATACACTAAGTTGACTGTGTCTTTAAACAGCTTGGAAAATTCCAGAAAATTATGTAATGGATTTAGAAGCTTCTGATAGGCTAATTGACATAATTTGAGTCAATTGGAGGTGTACCTGTGGATGTATTTCAAGGCCTACCTTCAAACTCAGTGCCTCTTTACTTGACATGATGGGAAAATTCAAAGAAATCAGCCAAGACCTCAGAAAAAAATTGTAGACCTCCACAAGTCTGGTTCATCCTTAAGTATAAACACCATGGGACCACGTAGCCGTCATACCACTCAGGAAGGTGATGCATTCTGTCTCCTAGAGATGAAAGTACTTTGGTGTGAAAAGTGCAAATCAATCCCAGAACAACAGCAAAGGGCCTTGTGAAGATGCTGGAGGATACAGGTACAAAAGTATCTATATCCACAGTAAAATGAGTACTATATCGACATAACCTGAACGGCCGCTCAGCAAGGAAGAAGCCACTGCTCCAAAACCTCCATAAAAAAGCCAGACTACGGTTTGCAACTGCACATGGGGACAAAGACTGTACTTTTTGGAGAAATGTCCTCTTGTTTGATGAAACAAAAATAGAACTGTTTGGCCATGATGACCATCGTTATGTTTGGAGGAAAAAGGGGGCCGCTTGCAAGACGAAGAACACCATCCCAACCGTGAAGCACGGGGGTGGCAGCATCAGGGACTGGTCCACCTTACAAAATAGATGGCATCATCAGGGAGGAAAATTATGTGGATATATTGAAGCAACATCTCTAGACATCAGTCAGGAAGTCAAAGCTTGGTCACAAATGGGTCTTCTAAAAGGACAATGACCCCAAGCATACTTCCAAAGTTGTGGCAAAATGGCTTAAGAACAACAAAGTCAAGGTATTGGAGTGGCCATCACAAAGCCCTGACCTCAATCCTATAGAAAATTGGGCAGACCTGAAAAAGTGTCAGAGCAAGGAGGCCTACAAACCTGACTCAGTAACACCATCTCTGTCAGGAGGAATGGGCCAAAATTCACCCAACCTATTGTGGGAAGCTTGTGGAAGGCTACTCGAAACGTTTGACCCAAGTTAAACAATTTAAAGGCAATGCTAACAAATGCTATTTGAGTGTATGTAAACTTCTGACCCACTTGGAATGTGATGAAAGAAATAAAAGCTGAAATAAATAATTCTCTACTATTATTCTTTAAAGAAAGTGGTGATCCTAACTGACCTAAGACAGGGAATTTTTACTAGGATTACATATCAGGAATTGTGAAAAACTGAGTTAAAATGTATTTGGCTAAGGTGTATGTAAACTTCCGACTTCAACTGTAGGGAGGTAAGTAGGTAGATAAGTAGGTGGGTATGTAGATAAGCAGCTAAGTGGGTAGGTAGGGGTAGGTAGGGAGGGAGGTAGGTAAGTTTGTTAGTAGGGGTAGATAAGTAGGCAGGTAGGTAGGTAGGTAGGTAGGTAGGTAGGTAGGTAGGTAGGTAGGTACGTAGCTAGGTAGGTAGGTAAGTAGGTAGGTAGATAGATAACGTACCGCCCTTGCCATAGGAGTTGCCCATGTTGTACGAGGCCCCTTCACGGTCATAATGAGGATGGGCTGTGGCGGAGTTTACTGCAATGTATTTAGACCAGTCCACCTACGAACATAAGGACACACATCATCATTATAGTCATCATCAACATCATCATCATCATCATCACTGCAAACATCATCATCATAACTGTAAGATCTGGCTCCCGAGTGGCGCAGCAGTCTAAGGAACTGCATCTCAGTGCTAGGGCTGTCACTACAGACCCTGGTTCGATCCCCGGCTGTATCGCAACCGGCCGTGATCGGGAGTCCCATAGGGCGGCGCACAACTGGCCCTGTGTCGTCCGGGTTAGGGTAGGGTTTGGCTGGGGTTGGCCGTCATTGTAAAATAAGAATTTGTTCTTAACTGACTTTCCTAGTTAAATAAAGGTTAAATACATACAAATTCAAAAAAGATTCCCCCCCCCCCCCGGAATTCTGTAGAATATGTTCAACTCCATCCTTGGTGTGATAGACAATAGCTGTACCTTCTCTTTGGTCTCCAGGCTCTGTGGATCCACCCGCCGCATGTAGTTGGTCTCTGTGCTTACATAGTAGTCACCCTTGTACTTCACAAAGTTCACACTGGCATTGTCTGTGGCCTCTGTTAACAAATCCAGATATCAGGACTAGAGCATACAGAACATGTTTCCAATCAGCAGAGTTGTTTCTTTCTCAGTGATCACAAGCATATGTGTAGAGAAACTATACAGCATCCTAAAGCAGCAATACTTTTTAATAGGTTTATTTTTTGGTAAGTACAGGACACAATGTTCACGTGTCAATTTCCTATTAGGTCAGGCTAAGCTAGAAATCACACTCATCTAAACAGGAAGGAGTGGATACAGACGTTGTGTGACTATTAAAGTCACTTGTTGTGGCACAAGTATCTGTGGACTTGCCCCAGTATCTGTGAGTTAGAGATTTCTCTAATGCTCAGGAAGTGCCGATTCAAACTCCCATTAGACAGCTATGTAAGTGTTTTAATGTCAAAATCGGTTAGTTACTCACCAAATATGGGGTTTCGCTGAGCAACTAAACTTAAAGACAGACCATATAAACAATATACGGCAGTAAAATAATGACAAGATGAACATTCAATTCTTATAGACCTTTTTTGGAAGTACATACCGGCTGTAAGAGGAGTAAATGAAGAAACCCCATATTTGGTGAGTAACTGACGTATTTTGACATTAAAAAGCTTGCAGAGCTGTCTAATAAGGAGTTTGAATCAAAGCTTTCTAGGCATTAGAGAGGAGACCTGTCATACTCATCATCGACATCTCTAACACACAGATACTGGGGCAGTGCTAGTGGAGGGTGCTGAGGGGAGGGACACAAACAATCTTTGAGTCTTCAAAAATGTGGTGTGTTTCAATGATGCTATTTTTCTATTGACCCTAATCTCACTGTGCTGGTGTACAATCGGTTATGCTTTGATGCAGCAAAATATTTCTCTAGATCAATGTTTAAGGCTCTTCAGTTGAATTACAGAAATGGTTGAATACTGAGCTTTTAAAAGTCAGAAGTTTGTCTTTCTATCTGCTCATGTAGCCCACACAACAATCTGCTCTCCTGATCTCTAAGCATTCCTACGCTCAGAGAAACATGCACTAGGTTTCAACCATCATATTTATAATCTCAACACAATACATACATTGTGAGCAACACAATACATACAGTCAACAGCCCTGGCCAAAGCCACCAGCCGCAACCAGAACAATGGGGAATGTACTGTACTGCACACAGAGGGACACAACTCTGAAGACACTTACTGGGAATCTTGAAGCGGGATAAGAATCGAGAAAAGAAGTTCTTGCAGGGGTCAGGCATGGCCATGGTTCCAAACTCACACACCACAATGCGGTCTTTCTCAGAATTACGCACGTAGGAGTCGCTGCGCAGGAAGCGGCTGCTGTAGGTCACCTCACCGTCATGGATGTAGAAGCGGTGCATCAAGGCCATTCCGTCAAACCAGTGGTTGAAGCTGAGGACAGAGACAAAGACAAAAGGGTGTAAGGGTGAGTCTATGGGTGTAAGGGTGAGTCAATGGGTGTAAGGGGAAGTCTATGGGTGTAAGGGGAAGTCTATGGGTGTATGAGTGTGTCTATGGGTGTAAGGGTGAGTCTATGGGTGTAAGGGGAAGTCTATGGGTGTAAGGGGAAGTCTATGGGTGTATGAGTGTGTCTATGGGTGTAAGGGTGAGTCTATGGGTGTAAGGGTGAGTCAATGGGTGTAAGGGGAAGTCTATGGGTGTAAGGGTGAGTGTCTGTGCGTATGAGTGTGTGCATGTTCTTTGTGTGTGTGTGTGTATGTGTTGATTATAAGTGGTGTGTGTGTATACAATTTATAAATTTTATTTTGTACTTGTCTTTGCCGAACTCAAACCTTCCGGGCCCATTCCGCAGGAAGCTTCCATTGATCCAGGATGGGATGTTCCCCTTGATCACCGTGGTGATGGGTTCTGGGATCTCCTCAACAGTGCGCACCAGGGGGGCAATGCCCTCCAGCCCCATGGCCAAGGGGCACTTCTTCTTGGATGCTGTCATAGAGAGAGAAGACAAATGTTCAAGCTTTCCGATATCACAGATCCTAAATGGCATTTTTACTTGTTTGGAGGACGAGATAGGTAATCCACCCAGTCAATCAACACACACAGGGTTTGATTTTGCGTTCACATCAACATTTCGTCCTGAAGTCGACACTTCAGGTCTCAGAGAATGTGACGTCATTGCACGATGGGTTATTACATGCTATACACAAGCACAAGGGGCGCGTTCCTCTGTTCAGACGTTGCTGACACATGCCAGATCCTACAACGCCGGGATAGGTATTTTACGTATCAGCTAACCATATCATATGTTATACCAATCTAGTGCCCAATTGTGCAGTCGATGATGTGGCACACAACCATTGGTTGGTGCATGCATAGTGCGAACAGGGGAACGTGACCTCACCATTGTCTCCGCTCCTGTTGTTGAGTTGTTTGGTGCTGCTCATGGCTGGGCTGCAGTGTTGAGCCTGGTGGTGCAGTGTTGAGCCTGAGTTTGCTAGAGGAAGACACAGACCAACCGAATTTATACAGTTGTGCTCACACATAGGACACACACACACACACACAGATGATGTTGAATCATCTGATGTTTTATGGCTACATGGGTCTTTGGATGAGTATGAGTCCGTCGAGTTGAGAAATAGGTCAGGGAACATCATTATATAAGGTTGTCATCGGTAATGGCTGTACAGTACAGCATGACTGTAAACTCATATCAGACATGGTAATCCAACAGGCTAACATAAATATATATATATATTTTAATTTATTTAACCTTTATTTAACTAAGCAAGTCAGTTAAGAACAAATTCTAATTTACAATGACAGGATATCAGCTACATATCACTTGTTATAAACTGGGTGGGTCGAGCCCTGAATGCTGATTGGCTGACAGCTGTGGTATATCAGACCGTATACCACGGGTATGGCAAAACATTTATTTTTACTGCTCAAATTACGTTGGTAACCAGTTTATAATAGCAATAAGGAACCTCGAGGGTTGGTGATATATGGCCAATATACCATGGCTAAGGGCTGTGTCCAGGCACTCCGCGTTGTGTCGAACTTAAGAACAGCCCTTAGCCGTGGTATATTGGCCATATACCACACCTCCTCGGGCCTTATTGCTTGAATATACCACATCTCCTCGGGCCTTATTGCTTAAGTTAAGAATTAAATTATGCTAGTTCAAAAATCATGTGAAACATTAGCACCCCCTTAGACAGGAATGCTCTGCTTGGGTTACACATTTAGGCTATGTTTACACAGCATTTTTCTTAAATTTGATTTATGTCTGACTGTCCACACTCAGTTTGAAATGAGACCGATGTCAGAGTTGTGTATTCACACTGATGTTGTCTCTGAAATAACACACAGACGCAATGATCATTTACTGTCAGTGTTCCTTTAAATATCAGTTCAAACTCCAGTGGATTATGTGGTAGCCACATGTATCTGTATGCAATAGTGAAACACAATCATTTACAAGGCAATTACTTGTCCATATTTTGTGTGTTTGGAACCCATATCTTGTAATGTCCCCACACTGTTCCCATAACCCAATGAAATGCTTTGGGAACCTTTAAAGAACAGGAAAAAACTGTTTGGTGAACATTCTTGCAACATCAGAGGATTATGTTGTGCACCTTAATAGAAACATTGTATAATCATCAGTGCAACTGGACAGTTTTGTGTGATTACAACTTTTGGGGGCCATGTTCTTACACCTTTCCTGGAACTTAATTAAGTGTTTTGGAACATTCACTAAACCAATTTTGGTTTGCTGGGTAGGCACTTATTTTTTAAAGTTGAGTTTTTCTGTTTTATTCCTAACCATTGCCCTAACCTTAACCATAATGAATGAATGTCCTCAAGGTCCTGGCGTCCTAGAAGTAATCATTTTGAAGGCTTAATAAATAAAGAGTGAAAAGCAGTCACGCCCTGGCCTTAGTTATCTTTGTTTTCTGTAATATTTTGGTTAGGTCAGGGTGTGACAGGGGGGATGTTTGTCTGTATTTGTCTCGTCTTGGGTGGTTGTATGGTATAGGGGGTTTGGTAGAGTGTATGGGTTTGTGTTGAGTATAGGTGTCTAGGTATGTCTATGGTTGCCTGAATGGTTCTCAATCAGAGACAGCTGTCATTCATTATCTCTGATTGGGAGACATATTTAAGGCAGCCATAGGCATTAGGTTAATGTGGGTAATTGTCTATGTGTAGTGTTTAGTGTCAGCACTATTTGTCTGAATAGCTTCACGGTCGTCTGTTTGTTGTTTTTGTTCGTTTGTTCGTCTTCATAATAAAAAGAAGATGTCGTTATATCACGCTGCGCCTTGGTCCTCTATTCAAAGTTACGACGATCGTGACAGAATTACCCACCAAACTCGGACCAAGCAGCGTGTTAAGCAGCAGCAGGAGCAGCGCATACAGGATTCTTGGACTTGGGGGGAGATACTGGAAGGTAAGGGACCTTGGGCACAACCGGGAGAATATCGCCTCCCTCGTGAAGAGCTGGAGGCAGCTAAAGCCGAGAGGAGGCGATATGAGGAGGCAGCACGGAAGCAAGGCTGGAAGCCCGCGAGTAAAATCCAAAAAATTCTTGGGAGGGGGCTACAAGGGAGTGTGGCGAAGTCAGGTAGGAGACCTGCGCCAACTCCCTATGCTTACCGTGGAGAGCGAGAGTACGGGCAGACACCGTGTTATGCGGAGAGCGCATGGTGTCTCCTATACGTGTGCATAGCCCGGTGTGGGTTATTCCACCTCCCCGCACTGGCAGGGCTAGATTGAGTATTGAGCCAGGTGCCATGAAGCCGGCTCAACGCGTCTGGTCTCCAGTGCGTCTCCTCGGGCCAGCATACCAGCCTTACGCATGCTGTCCCCGGTTCGCCTACACAGCCCAGTGCGGGATATTCCACCTCCCCGCACTGGTCGGGCTACAGGGAGCATACAACCAGGTAAGGTTGGGCAGGCTCAGTGCTCAAGGGAGCCAGTACGCCTGCATGGTCCGGTATATCCGGCGCCACCTCCCCAGCCCAGTACCACGAGTGCCAACACCACGCACCAGGCTTCCAGTGTGTCTCCAGAGCCCTGTTCCTCCTCCACGCACTCGCCCTAGGGTGTGTGTCTCCAGCCCGGTACCACCAGTTCCGGCACCACGCACCAAGCCTCCTGTGCGTCTCCAGAGTCCTGTGCGTCCTGTTGCTGCTCCCCGCACTAGCCTTGAGGTGCGTGTCCTTAGCCCGGTACCTCCAGTTCCGGTACCACACACCAGGCCTACTGTGCGCCTCAGCCGGTCAGAGTCTGCTGTCTGCCCAGTGCCGCCTGCACTGCCCGTCTGTCCAGAGCCGCCTGCGCTATCTGTCTGCCCAGAGCCGTCAGAGCAGCCCATCTACCCAGAGCCGTCAGAGCTGCCCGTCTGCCCAGAGCTGTCAGAGCTGCCCGTCTGCCCAGAGCCGTCAGAGCTGCCCGTCTGTCCCGAGCCGTCAGAGCTGCCCGTCTGTCCCGAGCCGTCAGAGCTGCCCGTCTGTCCCGAGCCGTCAGAGCTGCCCGTCTGTCCCGAGCCGTCAGAGCTGCCCGTCTGTCCCGAGCCGTCAGAGCTGCCCGTCTGTCCCGAGCCGTCAGAGCTGCCCGTCTGTCCCGAGCCGCTAGAGCCGTCCGCCAGTCAGGAGCGGCCAGAGCCGTCCGCCAGTCAGGAGCGGCCAGAGCCGTCCGCCAGTCAGGAGCGGCCAGAGCCGTCCGCCAGACAGGAGCGGCCAGAGCCGTCCGCCAGACAGGAGCGGCCAGAGCCGTCCGCCAGACATGACCGGCCAGAGCCGTCCGCCAGACATGACCGGCCAGAGCCGTCCGCCAGACATGACCGGCCAGAGCCGTCCGCCAGACATGACCGGCCAGAGCCGTCCGACAGCCATGACCGGCCAGGGCCGTCCGCCAGACATGACCGGCCAGAGCCGTCCGACAGCCATGACCGGCCAGAGCCGTCCGACAGCCATGACCGGCCAGGGCCGTCCGCCAGCCATGACCGGCCAGAGCCGTCCGCCAGCCATGACCGGCCAGAGCCGTCCGCCAGCCATGACCTGCCAGAGCCGCCAGACAGCCAGGATCTGCCAGAGCCGCCAGGATCTGCCAGAGCCGCCAATCAGCCAGGATCTGCCAGAGCCGCCAGTCAGCCAGGATCTGTACTGTCACGCCCTGGCCTTAGTTATCTTTGTTTTCTGTAATATTTTGGTTAGGTCAGGGTGTGACAGGGGGGATGTTTGTCTGTGTTTGTCTCGTCTTGGGTGGTCGTATGGTATAGGGGGTTTGGTAGAGTGTATGGGTTTGTGTTGAGTGTAGGTGTCTAGGTATGTCTATGGTTGCCTGAATGGTTCTCAATCAGAGACAGCTGTCATTCATTATCTCTGATTGGGAGACATATTTAAAGCAGCCATAGGCATTAGGTTAATGTGGGTAATTGTCTATGTGTAGTGTTTAGTGTCGGCACTATCTGTTTGAATAGCTTCACGGTCGTCTGTTTGTTGTTTTTGTTCGTTTGTTCGTCTTCATAATAAAAAGAAGATGTCGTTATATCACGCTGCGCCTTGGTCCTCTATTCAAAGTTACGACGATCGTGACAAAAGGGTACTTAGGTTGCAGCAGATTGTGACAGTTTGAAAGATATTGGCGGCGGCTTCTTAAAACAAAGTATTAGAGGGCTTTGCTTAGAATTCGATAAGCAGTCATAATGGTTTTGCTTAGAATGCGACGTGCGGTTGTAATTCTGGAGTTTGCATAACATTTCAGGGGTGGTTGTCGTGGTAACGGAAGGTTGTGTGTGCTTGTGCGTGTGTGTGTGTGTGAGTTTGCCTGGCTGGTGAGAGAGAGACTCTAGCGATGGAAAAAAAGTTGGTGAAGAGTTAAACAAACTGATCTGATGTCCAGACTCGCATGCAGAGCACCGGAATTGTATTGGATTTTAGAACCAAATACTAATGATACAAATTGTAACTCAAAAGATCAGATTCAATGTAGTTGTTTTGTTGTTTACACATTTGGGAAAAAAGAAGGGATGTGTATCTGATTTGCCAAATAATCTGAATTGAGCTGGCTGTGTAAACGGGCACTTTGACCTACTAAAGGTAGTAGAGCTACTTATACAAGAGATTGTAGAACCAAGAGAAAGTAACAAAAGTCTTTACACAAGAGAACTCATTACATAACTGTCTTCAGGTATCGTGAGGTGATCTCCTGACGATGATATTGGTGGTGGAGACATACTCCTCTATCTGTGTTGTCTTATCTAACACATATAGGTGTGAGATTATCAACAGGTACAGAGGCCATAATCTATTGATAATGAGGACAGTAGTAGCGAGTGATTATTAGGTACCAAACAGAAGAAAACGGTATACAGTATACAACCATATCATCACAAAGACACTGCCTCTCACAGGCAATATGTGTATAGTCCTTCAAATACGATCAAAGACAAAACACAATGACCTCATAACATTGATCTCCTCTGGAAAAGATTCCTGGGTGCATTGAGGTACATACACTGCTGTGTTATCTTTGATGGTTTTTCGTGTACATACAGTATGTATCACTACGATTACACATGAATGAATGAAGTTGTTCATCAGTTCATGATAAGAATTATTGTAAAATCCCAATAATGCACACAATGTCTTGTGTATTATTTCAACATGTCAAAATGGAGGAAATTCTCCTTTACACATAAAGTTGCTTGTTTAGTGGTGCAGCCAAACAGGGGAACACAGCAACAAAAGATGATAAAGTGTGTGTGTGTGTGTGTGTGTGCTTACCACTCTGTGTTACGGTGAAGGTTTGGAAAACACCACGCCAGTTGTCCTGTCTGTGGTCTCACACTGACTGACTGGGATTTAAACAGCCTGAGAAGGAAGAGAGTCACTGATGACCTTTGAAGCGTGGAACTGTGCTGAGGCCAGCCTCTGACACTGTTGCTGACACCCTATCTGACATGCCCCGGCTCTCATTAAAAACACACACAGATGATTTGTTTGCCTTGTTTTTAACTTTACTGCATAAACATGCCAATTCAATTCAGGATTTTTAACTGCAACTCTCTGATAAGAGTGCCATGGTCATTTTGATTTAAAGGGGATACCAATTTTTATGTCTCTGCATGCAGTTTGGAGGTCGTTTCTGAAGTTCGTTTAACTAGCGTTAGTACAACGTCTGGAAGTCTTAGGATCAACGAGCACGCAGAAACTTCCTTCAACGTCCTTCAAACTGCACGCAGAGACATAAAATGGTATCCATGTGTTTATCTGACTCAAAACCTCAAACTGTCCCTTTAAGTTTAGCCTCCATAAACAACCACACACAGGTTTACACAGTAGAGCTGCTGGTGAACTGTGATTGAACCTTTCACCCACTTTTATGGTAGCTTTAAGTCATAGCAATTAGCAGGACTTGGATCATGGACGGTGAACAGTCAGTTAATCTACCACGGGCTGCACACCTTATCTGGAGAAATAGGCTAGTCATTATTGAGTAACAAAGAATAATATATGTGAAAGAATTATACCACATACACCAGCCACTGGATGTACGTATATTACACCGCAGTTATAGTCCATTTTATAACGATTACAAACCTATTTCCATTACAAACAATGCAAGATAGTTCAAACCCTAATATTTCAAACGTGTACAATATAGTGTTCAACAACAGGACATAGAGAACTGTAAATTGTGACATTATGTAAACATTCTGAGCAAACGATTGTGAAACGAGTGTCCTTAGAAAACCTGAACAAATGTTGTCACCTATCCCAGATATAATGCTACAGCTTCAGCTTAACGAGCAAATATGACTTGGGTTCAATAACACCAGGTTGGTTATGAATTCCCTTTTTGACGACAATTGTGACACACATTGTGTTATAAGTATATGAACAATCACAGGTTTGTTGGTGTGGATATTCGATGCTTTGCCAGTACATCACTTCTGTGTCTATGGATAGAGTGCCTCATCTACTGGTTGACAAGGATATTGCATTTCTTCTTCTACCAGAGAAGTTCAACTGATAAAGTTCAGTTTGCCACAAGTGTTAACTAGAGACTACAGCATCAGCTAGTGTTGGTTCTTCAGAACAGCATGCAAAACAGCACGTAGGCTGCATGCATGCACACACACAACCTTTCCCCTGAATATAAAACATGAATAAAACTCTCTCTTTCCTCCACCAGAATATCTGATAATAAAACTCATTTTTTAATATTATTTAACTTTGCAAGTCAGTTAAAAACAAATTCTTATTTACAATGACGGCCTACACCGGCCAAATCAGGACTACGCAGTGCCAATTGTGCACCGCCCTATGGGATTCCCAATCACAGCCAGATGTGATACAGCCTGGATTTGAACCAGGGACTGTAGTGACACCTGCACTGAGATGCAGTGCCTCAGACCGCTGCGCCACTCAACACTGTGTCAACAATAGTCTTTGAAGAGAAATCCCCCTCCACCAACTTATTTAACACTGACTGAATACATTCATGTGCATAAAACAAAGTTAAAGACCTAGTTGTCTCAGATCAATGAAGGGGAGTGAACGAGGGCAGAGGGAAGGGAACATCCTCTTGAAGTGAAACGCTGCTAGGGTGTTATCAGGGCATATGGATGTTGTTCCAATTTATATCCAGAATCCAGTGTATCTGAGAAACGCATAAATACACACTGTTTCCCAGCATGCAACCTATTAATCAACATGATCCCCATTGTTCTGGCCTCAGTGATCATGGCTAGCGCTAGGGGTCAGCCTCTATGTGTGTGGATGTTAGACAGAGACTCCAACTGCAATCCTGGAGAGCTGAAGGGTGTGCAGGTTTTTGTTCCAGCCCAACACTGACACGCCTAATTCAACCTGATTCGCCCAGACTGGCAACTATGATTAGTTAATTAGTTGAATAAGGTATGTTTGTTCTGGGCTTTAACAAGAACCTACACTGTAGCACTCTTTGACCGGAGTTGGAGACTCCTGTGTTAGAGAGAAAGACCTGACACTGAGCTGTCTATCTGTCTACCCCCCTAGCCCTCGCGTGAGGCACCCATCCCATTGAGCTGCTGACCACCCGTGTGGTCAACAGAGTGGACGCCAAGCCCCACAGCTGGCCCTGGCAGGTACACTGACACCCCTATCTCCCTCTCTCTCTATAATCAATTACTATAATACTGGGTTACATTTACTGTATATAGAGCACTTTTCACCATAGGTCGTACTTCACACATCTTGTGAATTTGTATGGAGTAGCTCGCTCTATCCACCCTCAGTCTTTCTCATAATCACTTTCTTTTTGTCAAATGTCACCAATTCACATTTATTCTTTCTTTCTTTCTCTTTTTTTTTTTTTTTCTGACCATTTTACCTTCTCCAACCCTCCTACAGGGTGTTTGTTGGAATGCACAACTTGGTTGAGACTGAGGAAGGCTCCTAGGCCATCATCCCTAAAAAGCGTGTTGTCCATACGAAGTGGAGCCCCATCTTTGTGGCCTTAGGGTTGAAGTATGGCCCAAATTAGACAGGCTAGCACAACAAACCCTAAATGGTATACTAAGAAAACAGGTATTGACAATATAGGTCTGATGTGTTTATGAGTAGCCATATGTGCTTGCAGTACATCATAATATAATTGGTCTGACTATCCTTTCCTTCCACCTCTCTCTCTCTCTCTCTCTCTCTCATATTCTCTCTCTCTCTCTCTCTCTCTCTCTCTCTCTCTCTCTCTCTCTCTCTCTCTCTCTCTCTCTCTCTCTCTCATATTCTCTCTCTCATATTCTCTCTCTCTCTCTCTCTCTCTCTCTCTCTCTCTCTCTCTCTCTCTCTCTCTCTCTCTCTCTCTCTCTCTCTCTCTCTCTCTCTCTCTCTCTCTCTCTCTCTCTCTCTCTCTCTCTCTCTCTCTCTCTCTCCCTCCCTCGTTACATCACCGTCTGGGGCAGGCTCACCAGTAAGCCACTCTGTGTGTGCTCGTGCGTGTGTGTGTAGGGTAACTAACTGCAGTGTGACATCGGTGTGTGTTTTAACCTGCATCAGAGTCTGATGCCCAGGATGGACCACGGCACCTGCTCCAAGTCCGACTGGTGGGGCCTCGCTCTCAGGGCCACCATGGTGTTTGACGGAGGAGATGGCATTGTTGCTGGCTGGAACGTGAGTATCCATTGTGGATGCAAGAGAGAGAGAGAGACAGGGCAAGAGAGACAGGGCAAGAGAGACAGGGAGAGGGAGACAGGGAGAGAGAGACAGGGAGAGAGAGACAGGGAGAAAGACAGGGAGAGAGACAGGGAGAGAGACAGGGAGAGAGAGACGGGAGAGGGAGACAGGGAGAGAGAGACAGGGAGAGAGAGATAGGGAGAGAGAGACTGAGAGAGAGAGACTGAGAGAGAGACAGGGAGCGAGAGACAGGGAGAGAGACAGGGAGAAGGAGACAGGGAGAGAGAGACAGGGAGAGAGAGAGTATGTAGTGTGTATGTGAACTGTGTTTGTGCGTGACCGTACGTGTTGCTGTTTTTTGTTTGTGTTTGTGTGTGTGTGCATGTGAGTGTTTATGTGTGTGTCTGTGCGTGCATGTGTGTGTTTGTGTGTGTGTGTTTGTGTTGTGTACGTCTGACAGACAGCAAATTTTGTGTCAGGGCTAGGGTCCTTTTTCAGAATTTCCTCCTGACTGACGTGCCCAAAGTAGACTGCCTGTTACTCAGGCCCAGAAGCCAGGATATGCATATAATTGGTACCATTGGATAGAAAACTCTTTGAAGTTTGAGTTTTGGTACAAAGAGTCACAGTTGGAAATCAGTCTGTGGGCGCGCGACGAAGAAAACGCACACTTGACAATTTTACTTTTCTATTGAACATACTTCTTTCCGTATGAAATATTATAATGTAATTACATTTTAGGGTACCTGAGGATTGTATAGAAACGTAGTTTGACTTATTTTAACAAAGTTAAGTGGTAGCTTTTTGGATTCCTTTGTCTGCATGTTGAACGAGTTGATTACTGAAATCGATGGCGCCAACTTAACTGAATTTTTGGGAAGGTGGTCGTTATCTAACAAAACGACCATGCATGTTGTAGCTGGGACACTTGGGATTGCAAACAGAGGAAGATTTTCAAAAAGTAAGTGATTATTTAATTGCAATTTGTGATTTTATGAAGCCTGTGCTGGTTGAAAAATATGTTGATGTGGGGCGCCATCCTCAAACAATCAGACAATGCAGTTAGATAAACAATAATTTAAGCTTTTAACCAATATAAGATACTTGTATGTTCATAAATGTTTAATATTACGATTATTTATTGGAATTGCGCGCCCTCCAATTTCACCGGATGTTGTCGACAGGTGTTACTGACAGGACGCCAAGCCCTTAATTATTAAAGCCCTTCTCTCCACTGGTCCTATATGGGGACTCTGGTGGCCTTCTGAACCGCAAGAACCCAGAGGGACTATGGGAGGTCCACGATACTGCCAGTTTGTGTCTGGTCTGCAACTATGAGAATAAGCCTACAGTATTCACTTGCATCTCCAACTTCAATGACTGGATCGACCAGGTAAAAGAGAGATAAGCCATGTTCTCACACACAGGTCATTACAGTCTTAATGAACCCCTAGTCTCTAGGTGTAGAGTGTAAGCCTCTAGGGGGTGATATCTACTAAATAACATAAGGAATTGTTTTAAGATAGAATTAGGCCTTACTGATCAGCATGACGTTGGCGTCCTGGAAAATAAAAGGTTTCTTTTCAGATGGAGGTATTAATGGAAATGCATAAGGTGTTTGAATGACTTTTATTAGTTATTCTATAGTCATGAAACTTTCACAGAACCTGGAGGGGAAGGACTCCTTTCAAGTTTCTTTTTATGAAATCACCAAAGTGAGATACATGGTTTTGCTTGATGGAGGGAAAATATTTGCTGGAAATTTCTCCAAGGACTTGTCCTGTTCTATCTGTCTATTTTTTTCAGGCTATGATCAGCAACTAAAATGGAACAGAATGGTGAATTGACTACAATAAAAAAGGATTTAGAAAAATGGCTCTGTGATGTCTTTGTGCTTATTCTGTTATTTCAGGAATCATTTAATCTACTCCAGTTCACAAAACGTTCTAACAGTCACCACAAGATGTCCTCAGTCACTCATGATAAAAATAAAGGATTTCTATAAGATGTTTGCTTTGTGGGAGATATATATTCCTATACATTTATCTTCATACACACTTAAAAGCCCAGTGCAGTTAAAAATGTGATTTTCCTTTGTTTTAAATATATTTCCACACAATAAGGTTGGAATAATACTGTGAAATGGTGAAAATTATGATAATGCCCTTTTAGTGTAAGCTGTTTGAAAAGACCACCTCAAATTCCAGCCTGTTTTGGTGGCATGGAGTATTGGCCTGCCTGGTGACATCACCAGGAGATAATTTAGTCAATAGACCATTAAGAAAGAGAATTCCACACCTCTCTGCCAATAACAGCTAGTTTTCAGTTTTCCACCCCCCACTCAGACCAGTCCCAGACAGTCCTAGCAAAATTATTTTTAGAAAAATTACTCTTTGCTAAGAAGCAATTTTTTTCTTTTAAGTTACAATTTTAATTGAAAACAATCCCACTAAGGTACTTAATTGTTACCCAGAAATGATTTGATATCGAAATAAAATTGGCTTTGTGGAACTTTAATAATTTCACAATTCAAAATAAGTTGTTTTGTTCAGGCTGTTTACTTAATATTTGCTAATAGGAACGTTTTGAGACATTCCTCTGGACAATTTGTGAAGATTATATTCTTCTCGCACAATTTGGTCCTGTTTTAAGAACCATAAAATGGAACCCTGTATGTTCACCCCACTACAGATAGACATCGAGTTCTACACTTTATTCTGTCAGGCATATTCTGGGAATAAAGAGGTTTCATTAAAACCCTAATATGTTCTGGGTGAGCCAGGCTGAGGTATGCTCTCCTAACAGTCGTCTTTCATCTTCAGCTTTTGATGTGATTACACTACACAGAGTTGGCAGACAGGCTGTGGATGAGAAAGCCACAGAACAAAGGCAAGGGGAAATTAAGTTTAAATTTGAATTTAGTCTCTCTCTCTCTCTCTCTATCTCTTACTCACATACTGTATACACTCGCTTGCTCGTACACACACACACACCGACTTGCTGTGTTTTGACAGGGAAATTCGTATTTGAGGGAAGACTTATTGATAGGTAGACAATATGTCATGTCCGATTAGAGCAGGTCACTGTCACACCGACTGTGTTTGTGTGTGTATGTGTGTGCATGTGCGTGTGTGCATGTGCGTGCATATGATGTGTGTGTGTGAGTGCATACATGGAATTGATCAGTGTCTTAGTGTATGTTTCCTGTGTCTATGAGTGCACATAATAGTTGTAAACATATTTTGAAGCTACACATCAAGGGGTCAATTAAAGTCATTCAATACAAGAAGTATTACTTGCTGTTTGGTGTTTTCAATCAACAATAGCCTAAGCTAAACTGTTTGTGTGTAAACAAACCTATTTTGTGCTAAGCCCAAGCGGAATTTTAACTTTCTATTCTTCAAGAATATATAGGCCTAGACTACATAAACAATTCTACACACTGGTTGAATCAACGTTGTTTCCACGTCACCAAGGTGGAATGGATGTTGAATTGACCTCTGTGCCCAGTGTGTTATGACCAATGGACAGATCCCAGATCACACCTTTAAAATAGTTGATTGAATCTGTTGTTGGGTTTATCCTTCTTTTCCGGGGGAGATTTTGTCTGACGCGGGGTCTGGTCTGAAAAGAGCTTTGTCTTCAACCCCCCCACCCCACCCCACGCTCTGAAAGGAGCACGGGGGGACAGCTTGCCGCCTTGCATACTAAATGTGCAATGCCCGCCTCACCAATTCGTGCAATGACATGGCTGTTTTCATTTCAGGTGGCAGCATTTTAATGTCAGGAAGTTCACTATGATGATTTTCCAGGGCGTTATATATAACAGGACAGTGTATATTACAGTAGCCTATACACCACAGTGTGTGAGAGAGAAAGCCGTTGATGGGATGTTCTTGGAGTTAGCCTATAGGCTACTTCAAATAGATAAATCTCCTCTGTGCCTGAGCAGCGAAAGGGAGGGGAGGGAGAGAGGGAGTGTGCGACATCACAGTGATCCACATTGACAGTGACATCACTACTCAACTAACGGGTGGGACTTCGCAGGCTTTCTCATTCCAGCAGTGTGCTGTGGATATTGAATCACTACCTAACTGTCAGGAAAATGTGCCTGGTACTTGGTGGCAACTGCATTGTCAAACAATAATAATGCACTTTTGTGCCTTAACTTTTTTCCTGAGAAAAGAGAGTCTGCTCGACGTTGGATCTGTGCATATGTTGATTCCCGGATGGTGCGATCTGCTGAATGAAGCGGGAACGGGTGAGTGAGTGAGCGAGGGTTTGTGGGGTCATTTTTTAAGTGCCTATTGGTCTAAGTTATTGATGATGACTATCATTAGAATAGAACAAGTTGAACAACAGAAGCACAAAATGTTTTTCTCCGATTTCCCACACTGTGACGGAAACTGTAATTTATAAAGCGGTTTTAGGTATTATCAACAGTAAAATACTCTGAAATGTTTTACTGCAGCATACTGTAAATGATGGTACACTGTGGGAAATTTGCTGTATTTACAATGGTGCTGTAATTCCACCCCACAGAATACAGTACCATACCAAATCTATGGATTGCTAAAAATCTTTAGACCACTAGTGGGTGCATGGTATTGTTGTTTCTGGCTCATTAACCCTTTACACTAGTGGGAATTGGCCTACATGGATACATTGAATTAATATGATTTTATTAGGATCCCTATTAGCCGAAGCCAATGGTGACAGCTAGTCTTCCTGGGGTCCGACACATAACCAAAAAGACATTACTGACTAAATACTTTACAAATTACATACATTTAAAAACATTAACATGTAGTGTGCATGTGTGTGTATCTATCAGTTACACATACATGTCAATACAAACACACATAAAGTAGGTCACATGGGGGAGAGGAGTTGTGCCGTGAGGTATTGCTGTATTTGTTTTAAAAAACGGATTTGCTGACCACTTACACTATATGAGATGGAAGGGAGTTCCATGCACTCATGGCTCTGTATAATACTGTACGATTCCTTGAATTTGTTCTGGACCTGGGGACTGTGAAAAGACCCCTGGTGGCATGTCTAATGGGGTAAGTGTGGGTGTCAGTGCTGTGTGTAAGTTGACTATGCAAGCAAATTGGAATTTCCAACACATTGTTTCTTATAAAAACAAGAAGTTTATCCACAAATCTTAGCCAAGAGAGACTGGCATGCATGGTATTGATATTAGCCCTCTGACTATAATGAAGAGCAAAACATGCCGGTCTGTTCTGGGCCAGCTGCAGCTTAACTAGGTCCTTCTTTGCAGGACTTGACCATATGAATGGATAATAATCCAGATAAAACTTAACCCTGCAGGACTTGCTTTGTGGAGTGTGGTGTCAAAAAGCCAGAGCATCTCTTTATCACAGACAGACTTCTCCCCATCTTTACAACCATTGAATCTATATGTTTTGACCATGACAGTTTACAATCTAAGGTAACAACAATAAATGTAGTCTCCTCAACTTGCTCAACAGCCACACCATTCATTACCAGATTCAGCTGAGGTCTAGAACTGAAGGAATGATTTGTACCAAATACAATGCTCTTAGTTTTAGAGGTGTTCAGGACCAGTTTATTATTGGACATTAATTCTAAAACTGACTGCAACTCTTTGTTTAGGGTTGTAGTGATTTCACTAGCTGTGGTTGCTGATGCAGATAAGGACGAATCATCAGAATACATAGACACACAAGCTTTGTTTAATGCCAGTGGCAGGTCATTGGTAAAAATAGAGTAGAGGGCCAAAAGAGCTGCCCTACAATACATCACATTTTACATGTTTAACTTGAAAGAAGCTTCCATTAAAGAAACCCTTATGTGTTCTATCAGAAAGATACAGTGCCTTCATAAAGTATTCATACCCCTTGACTTCTTCCACAATTTGTCATGTTACAGTCTGAATTCAAAATGTCTACACACAATATCCCATAATGACGAAGTGAAAACATGTTTTTTGATTATTTTTGCACATTTCTTGAAAATGAAATAGAATAATATCTCATTTACATAAGTATTCACACCCCTGATTCAATACTTTGTAGAAGCACCTTTGGCAAGGATACCCAGCTGTGAGTCTTTCTGGGTAAGTCTCTAAGAGCTTTCCACACCTGGATTGTGCAATATTTGCCCATTATTTAAATCGGTGGTTGATCATTGCTAGATAATCATTTTCAGGTCTTGCCATAGATTCAAGTAGATTTAAGTCAAAACTGTAACCCGGCCACTCAGGAACATTCACTCTTTCTTAGTAAGCAACTCCACTGTAGATTAGACTTGTGTTTTAAGTTACTGTCTTGTTGAAAGGTGAATTCATCTCGCAGTGTCTACAGTCTCTGGTGGAAAGCAGACTGAGACAGGTTTTCCTTTAGAATTTTGCCTGTGATTAGTTCCATTCCGTTTATTTTTTATCCTGAAAAATTCCCCAGTCCTTAACGATTACAAGCATACCCATAACATGATGCCGACACCACTATGCTTGAAAATATGGAGAGTGGTACTCAGTCATGTGTTGTATTGGATTTGTCCCAATTTCAGAATGGTTATCTATCTCTGGGAATCTCAATGCCACCCACTATGCAGATGTGATGTGATTAGAACCTTAGGTCTGCATGGTGACTCATTCATTATTCACTTCCACTACTCTATTTCCCATGCCTCATTATCTTTCAATAACACACACGCACGCATGCACACACACACACACACACACACACACACACACACACACACACACACACACACACACACACACACACACACACACACACACACACACACACACACACACACACACACACACACACAGAGATAGACTCTTATTGTTTGGTTGTGTCCAGAGAACACAATCTAATCCCCTCATCCACATCCAGCCCCACCCCATTCTAACAAACTCTTGTTGTCCATAGCCATTGCATAACAGTCAGCAGTGGGTTTCTCACTGTATTGACCCTATGGTATTGACCATGTCTGGGGGTGAGGGGACCGGCCTATATCCTGCACTTTGGACTCACTCGTGACTGTAATCAAATTGACATTCCCTCAGTCAGTCTGTCTGTCCCTAGTTACACCTGAGGCCTATTCAGGATGGTAGCAAATAGATAGAAAAGCTTTATGTAGTACAGATATGAATGCCTGTCATGTAGAATAGGGAATCATGTTAGCTCTATTCATTGCATTTCTATCTGCAACATTTTGAAAATGTTACCTCACTGAAAATACACCTGGTCTTTCAACCAGCATGCAATTCCTCCACATCAACACCAGTGGCACCACTGACAGTCTTACAGGGGTGGGCAACTCCAGTCCTCGAGGGCCTGAGTGGTGTTACACTTTTTCTCCATCCCTAGCAAACACAGCTGATTAAACTAATGTCATTTTAAACTGAAGATCACGATTAGATGATTATTGGAGTCAGGTGTGTTATCTGGAGCTGGGGCAAAACTGTGACACCAATCAGGCCCCCGAGGACTGGAATTGTGCATCCCTGGAACAGGACGTGTGTCATCCTCATTAGATCCAATACACACCAGTCCACCAAGTAGGATCCCCAAAATAATGAATGACTGATGTGTGAAACATGATGTGAGATGATCATTAACTATGTGCTACTACTTTGCATTCTCCTCTACCACAGTTCAGATCAGCAGTGAACAGACTCAAGAATGAATGTATATTGATGCAAACCATTTGGCTTTCCATACTGTATGTTGCACATGAAATGACTCCTCTAAATGATAACCTCCAATGCCATTTCAACCTGCTGCTCTCTTCTTTTCTGTCTGTCTCCAGTCAGATGTTCATCGAATCTCCTCTTTCTCCTGTACTCTCTGTGATACCATGTGGTCTCATTTCCCCTCTCATCGGTAATAGTTTTACAGAACATTCTGGCAGAGAGCTGACAGGGAAATTGTGCCGAAAAACAGTTTAGAGCTTGTTTGGATCTTCCGTGGTGTGATGCCACATCCAAGAAACCCCACCCATTCTCATTGGTATAAAATTAACTCTATTACCAGGAGTCAATCAAGTGCAACATTGCCACGACCCTTATTCAAAAAAATACCTGTCTTGATTACGATTGGCTGAGAGTGGCAGGGAGAGAGGAGAGAAGTTTGAAATGAGTTTGCCTCACTCAGTAGTTGCATGGAGAAATGTGTGGCCTCATTGGAATGCATTGTAGAGGGATGCATAGCGAGATGAATGAGTTGGTTCTCTATATTGAAGTGTGATTGGAATATCATTCACTGACACAGAAACCATCACACACTCACTCAGACACACACATACAGGCCCAGGTTGATATCAACACATTCACAAACCTGCATCTAAACACACAGTCACTCAGACACACACATACAGGCCCAGGTTGATGTCAACACATTCACAACCCTGCATCTAAACACACAGTCACTCAGACACACACATACAGGCCCAGGTTGATGTCAACACATTCACAACCCTGCATCTAAACACACAGTCACTCAGACACACACATACAGGCCCAGGTTGATATCAACACATTCACAACCCTGCATCTAAACACACAGTCACTCAGACACACACATACAGGCCCAGGTTGATGTCAACACATTCACAACCCTGCATCTAAACACACAGTCACTCAGACACACACATACAGGCCCAGGTTGATGTCAACTGTCACGACTTCTGCCGAAGTCGTTGCCTCTCCTTGTCCGGGCGGTGTTCGGCGGTCGACTTCACCGGTCTTCTAGCCATCATCGATCCATTTTTCATTTTCCATTGGTTTTGTCTTGTCTTCCCACACACCTGTTGTCAATCCCATTTATTACCTGTTGTGTATTTAACCCTCTGTTTCCCTTCATGTGTTTGTCAGAGATTGTTCGTTGTCAAGTGTTGTGTTGTTTGTGTATAGGTGTGCGATGGTTCTTCGTACCCAGATTTTGTATGATATTTTTTAGTGAGTGTTATGGAGCTAATTACTGGGACTTTTATTAAAGTACTCCATGCTACACTCTATTTTGACTCTCCTGCGCCTGACTTCCTCTGCCACTTATACACGCCGCTGTGACATCAACACATTCACAACCCTGCATCTAAACACACACTCACAGGGTCCACTACACAAACAAATAAGAATTTGCGATTAGATTACATATTTATAATATCTGTAGATTACATTTGGACATGTTTTAAGTATTGTGGACTCTTAAGAAGACTGCTTTCAGTGTTTGAATCAAGTTCAATGACATCTATTGCTCTTAAGACACCTCATGTAGAATCAGCTGTTAGTGATATGGTCATCCATCCCCAGTTAAAACCTGTAGTGTGCTAGTCTGGCCTGGAGAACAGGTCCCCTTAGGAAAGAGCATGATCACCTAGAGTACATTGTCCCCGCACCGGAAGGTCCGGACCCGGGGAAAGACTGCCCATTATCTCAGCGTGTACTATATGTGTGTGTGTAAGACGGTTGTTCACATAGGTGCATCTACATGTTTAAAATGTGCGTGTACATGTTCATGCATTAAATCTCACATTTTCCTCTTTGCTCAGGGGCCACTTGTTGGGGCTAACACGAGGGACAGCAGAGTATGAAGCCCACAGCGGACCGGGGACTAGGATGTGCCAGTAAACCTCTGAGTCGGGCTTGAGCGGAACTTGGAGGATTTGTATTCACAGAACTTGAAATTTAGTGTGAACCAGGACGTTGACTATGGAGACAGAGCTGAGCACTGGTCTCTCTGCATGGACCATCATGGCCATTGTTTGTAACTCTGTAGTGGGCGTCCTCACCCTTATCCTCTTCGTCATCCTCTACAGGGCCTGCAAGGTGCCCTCTTGCCAAGAGAGGTCAGCAGTACTGACAGTAGCCCGGGAGCAGCAGAGGGGCAAGCAGAAATGCTTACTGACTACAGCCTGATTATGGACGTACAGAGGAAAAACACTTCTTGGCCAAACAGACTGCCACTGACTGTTAACTAACACAATGAGTGAACACTAAAAAACGAATGTTTCGGGGTCCTTATCTGTCAAGTCATTCTCTCCATCGATCTCTCTATCACCCTCTCCCCACACCTCTTTCTTTCTGCCTCTCTTTGTCTCTCCCTGCCACATTACGTAAACAAAAACACCAGCATAAATCCTCTTATCTCCTTGGCTCTGCTCTGAGACTGTCCATCTGTCAGTCTGTTTACACTCAGCAGTCTGGCCTCCCCCTGCTCATCTGCACTAAACCACAATCTGGGGAATGAGGACAAGGGTAAATGAGAAAGGAAATGAGGAGAGAGAGAGGGATGGAGAGAGAGAGGGAAAGAGAACAGCCCTCATCTCATCAGAGACAACTTGATGTTGACTAACTGGAGAAATAATGATGCCAGGGATAGTGAAATAGACCACAAGAGAGACAGAGCAGAGAGGGAGATAGAGAGATAGATGCGGAACAAAGGAGGGACGTGAAAGTGGAAGAGGGAAAAGGATGTTTTGATGAGGTGTTGTTTACTGAAAGAACGCTCAAGGCCCTCTGTGACTTCGAAGTCTCCAGCACCCACAGATCAACTCTCAAGGGTTTATGAAAAACAACGACTGAGGGAAATTAAAGGGACACTTTCATATGTCTGTCTGCCACTGAATGGGCTCCTATAAAACACAAAAGTGTTGTTATTTATAGACAAGCTTCCAAAGGAGTGACACTCAAAGAGATAATGAGACTCAATGTGACTATTTTAAAAAGTCTCCTGTAGCTAACGGTGGTGTGACGCAGAAAATCAAAATGACTTCCTGAAACAGATGGATCTACCATGTATTGTGCCATGTCATTCAGCATTCCATACATGTAATTATGACTGTGATGCTGTTCTGTGAATCATGGACATAATGTTTTATTTTCATTGTATTTTTTATTAACTCAATAAAATGTTTTACTTTTGTGTACCTTTGGGGATGTATATTACTGACCTACATAAATCATGTCACCACAACTAGCACAAAATAACAACCATAACATTGTCCTCACAGTGCATGATTATCCATCACAATATGGGGAGCAAAGTGCAACTATTGCAACCATTAGTGTGCGTCACTGCTGTAGGTGCTTAAAGTTGCTGAATTAGCCTGAATTATCTTTGGAAACCTATGAAAAAACAACTGTGCATGCATGTTCTCACCGCTCATTAATATTTCAGGACCTCTGAGCTCCGCAGGTCATTCAGTGTCTCACCTTCACAAGTGCTCCAGCAACTCCTGATTTACAAATGAAGCACTGCTACTGGAGGATACACAGTCAGGCCATAGCAATGAGTTAATAAGCCTTGTAGCCTATACACACACATACACAGGTTAACATCTTCCACACAGCATTAAGGCTTCATGACAACTAACCTGTTATGAGATTTGATTCCTCGATTGATCTTTCTCTCTTTTGAGATACCCTAGCAAACCTCCTAATCTATATTACTAGAACACTGCTTGAGAGTGCAGTGGAGTTCCTCCCTTACAGTGGACATCTCATCCATTGCCTCCTTGGTTCCATCGCTCTTCCTCTATCTCTCTACACAACTGTCTTATCTTTGATCCCAACCTGTTCTTTTGACATTCCTGACTCCTTGACCGTTTGCTTGCGAGCTTGCAGTCGATAGAGTCTGACTGGTGTCTCTAACTCCTCTACACTCCATAGCTTTGAGCCCTTACTTCTGTGTGTGAACGGAACAGTCTACAGAGTACCTCAGACAGAATGTCAGAGGCCTTTGGTGACTTGTTGTTCTGCTGCTTGGCAGTATTTCACTCACCCGAGGCTGGGGTGAATTCTCTTTCTTTTCTCTCTCTCTCTCTCTTTCTCTCTCTTTCCTTCTCTCTTTCTCTCTTTATTCTCTCAGAGGACCTGAACCGTAGGACCATGCATCAAGACTACCTGGCCTGATGAGTCCTTGCTGACCACAGTCCACCTGGTCATGCTGCTGCTCCCGTTTCAACTGTTCTGCCTGCGGCTATGGTACCCTGACCTATTCACTGGATGTGCTACCTAGTCCAGGACCTACTGTTTTGGACTCTCTCTCTCTCTCCCCAGCACCTGCTGTCTCTAACTCTGAATGATCGGCTATGAAAAGCCAACTGCCTGAGGTGCTGACCTGTTGCACCCTCTACAACCATTGTGATTATTATTATCTGACCCTGCTGGTTATCTACAAACGTTTGAACATCTTGGCCATGTTCTGTTATAATCTCCACCTGGCACAGCCAGAAGAGGACTGGCCACCCCTCAGAGCCTGGTTCCTCTCTAGGTTTCTTCCTAGGTTCTGTCCTTTCTAGTTTTTCCTAGACACTGTGCTTCTACATCTGCATTGCTTGCTGTTTGGGGTTTTAGGCTGGGTTTCTGTATAATCACTTTGTGACATCGGCTGATGTTAAAAGGGCTTTATAAATAGATTTGATTGATTGATTGATTGGTGGCACCTTCATTGGGGAAGACAAGCTCATAATAATGACTGAAACAGAATGCATGGAATGGTATCAAACACATGGTATCAAACACATGGTATCAAACACATGGTATCAAACACATGGTATCAAACACATGGTATCAAACTCATGGTATCAAACACATGGTATCAAACACATGGTATCAAACACATGGTATCAAACACATGGTATCAAACACATGGTATCAAACTCATGGTATCAAACACATGGTATCAAACACATGGTATCAAACACATGGTATCAAACACATGGTATCAAACACATGGTATCAAGCACATGGTTTGATACTATTCCATTCATTCCATTCCAGACAATATTATCATCTGTCCTCCCCTCAGCAGCCTCCTGTGGTTTCACTAGATGAGCATGTTTATCAGAGAGGAGTCTCTCCACAGCTGTCCCCTCAACCACCTCTACTACAGT